>NC_060175.1:92746996-93024496 GCF_021184085.1 Oncorhynchus gorbuscha
TCTTTATTTTTTAGAATCCTTATGTTTTTTGTCATCTTTATTTTTTAGAATCTTTATGTTTTTTGTCATCTTTATTTTTTAGAATCTTTATGTTTTTTGTCATCTTTATTTTTTAGAATCTTTATGTTTTTTGTCATCTTTATTTTTTAGAATCTTTATGTTTTTTGTCATCTTTATTTTTTAGAATCTTTATGTTTTTTGTCATCTTTATTTTTTAGAATCCTTATGTTTTTTGTCATCTTTATTTTTTAGAATCTTTATGTTTTTTGTCATCTTTATTTTTGAATCTTTATTTTTAAAAAATCTAAATTCACATTTACAATAATAATAGTTCATATAAATGCAATTCAGTTTTCACATCAATACTGTAATGTCTGCTTCCAAATCACACTCGCAAACACGTAGATCCCCTGAAAGCAGCTCACTTTTCAGCCCTTTTTCCAGCTCACACTCTGAAACACATAGATCCCCTGAACACAGCTCACTTTCCAGCCCACTTTCCAGCACACACTCTGAAACACATAGATCCCCTGAACACAGCTCACTCTCCAGCCCACTTTCCAGCACACACTCTGAAACACATAGATCCCCTGAACACAGCTCACTCTCCAGCCCACTTTCCAGCTCACACTCTGAAACACATAGATCCCCTGAACACAGCTCACTCTCCAGCCCACTTTCCAGCTCACACTCTGAAACACATAGATCCCCTGAACATAGCTCACTGTCCAGCCCACTTTCCAGCACACACTCTGAAACACATAGATCCCCTGAACACAGCTCACTCTCCAGCCCACTTTCCAGCACACACTCTGAAACACATAGATCCCCTGAACACAGCTCACTCTCCAGCCCACTTTCCAGCACACACTTTCCAGCTGAAACACATAGATCCCCTCACTGAACACAGCTCACTCTCCAGCCCACTTTCCAGCCCACTTTCCAGCACACACTCTGAAACACATAGATCCCCTGAACACAGCTCACTCTCCAGCCCACTTTCCAGCTCACACTCTGAAACACATAGATCCCCTGAACACAGCTCACTTTCCAGCCCACTTTCCAGCTCACACTCTGAAACACATAGATCCCCTGAACACAGCTCACTTTCCAGCCCACTTTCCAGCTCACACTCTGAAACACATAGATCCCCTGAACACAGCTCACTTTCCAGCCCACTTTCCAGCTCACACTCTGAAACACATAGATCCCCTGAACACAGCTCACTCTCCAGCCCACTTTCCAGCTCACACTCTGAAACACATAGATCCCCTGAACGGACCTCACTCTCCAGATCCCAACCACCTGAATTCTGATCACCTGTTCACACACCTGTATGTCATTTAAACACACTATTTAGTTCAGATCTTTGCACCCTGTCATTGTGAGGTATTGTTTGTTTATGAACACATTCTATTCAGAGCTCTGTTCATTTCCATATTAGTCCTCCTGTGTATCATAGTTTTTGACCATCCTCACTAACATCATATTTCCTGTCATCAACATCTTGCCTGATCTCCTGGACTATGGTACTAGCCTTTTCCCTGCCTGTACTGTTGCCTTTTTGGAGTCCCTGTGTATGACATTCTGCCTGCCCCTGGACCCAGCTACCTGCCTCCTCCTGTGGTCCTTTACAAATAAACACCTGCTGTGCCCTGCAATTGAAACCAGCTCTGTGTCTCCCATTGTATTCATTACAAATACATGGGTCCATTATGACATAATATGGTTTACAGATTTAATAGTAATTTCCGCTACACCTCATCAGATCCCTCTTTACAACAAGGAGAGAGCGTGAGAACAAGAGCGAGAGAGAGGGTGATGAGGGGGGAGGAGCAATGAAGAGCTGGGACAGTGCACAGTCTGTATGCTGAGAGGCAGAGAGGTAAAAAAAAGAGTGAGGGGGGAATAAGAGAAAAAGGGTTTTCCTTCTCTGTTTGGTTTGGCACTCACACAAGAAGGGGATCTAGAGGAGGGCTTGAGAAGATTCTCTCTCCGTAAACATACTCTCAGGTACCAGCTGTGCGACTGGGTTTTGTACTCATGTCGTACCTGTTGTCTGTATAGCAGAAAGATTCAGAGCCAGAGCTGTTCAGTGTTCATTGCAGAGGCTTGGCTTAGCCTCACAGACCGGTGGCCCTATTGACATGCACAATGCCTGACACGATTGAAGGACACAGGAACTGACGGAAAGAGGCGTGATGGTGGCCGGGCAACGTGACTTGGTCATGCATCTCCAGATCTCTGCCTGCGATTGGATCGTAGTGGCTTTTTCTTCCTGATCCACATCAAACCTAATCACTGTCCCGTCTGTCTCTTGCTCAGACCTTTCTCTGAGTAGAGGTTGCTGCCAGAACACATGGCTGAAGAGGATAACCCATAGTCCTGAACGGCACTCTGTGAGGATATTTTCTGATACCGTACAACGTTTTTTTTTTCAACATGGCAGTATTGAAATCCTTTAGATTTTCCTGACACTCTTGATCGACAGTTTCAGTGAAATGTGATTTTTAAAACTTTTGCTTTGAGTTTTGCATAGAATAGGGGACAGGAAGTTGACAGGAAGTTGAACACTTGGAGATGGGGGAGCGGCAAAACAACACAAATACAACAAGTTAATAATTGAAACCATGTTATACAGCTGATTTTATACTCACTTTAATCCAGATGTTTTTACTGTAGGATGTTTTAACACAACTGGACGCTGCTAACTGGATTTCAGTTTCTTTTGATATTTGTGGCAGAAGATGGTATTTTTGTACATTGCAACAAAATTAATGGAAGTTGAATTGAAACACTGACAATGGATGACTGGAATCCTAAATCTAAAAGCATTGAAGAGGTGAAGAGGGAAGTGAAGTAAAGGAATACATACATCTTAGAGCAGGTATAGCAGTTCTGTTCTAATCCCATGAGGAGATACTTCACCTCTCTCTCTCTCTCTCTCTCTCTCTCTCTCTCTCTCTCTCTCTCTCTCTCTCTCTCTCTCTCTCTCTCTCTCTCTCTCTCTCTCCCTGTCTCTCTCTCTCTCTCTGTCTCTCTCTCTCCCTGTCTCTCTCTCTCTCTCTCTGGCGATGTTCTTCCCAAAGAAAGTGACAAGTGACAATGTCATTATCTCCTCCACTGTTGACAATGTGAAGACTGACATGTTACTGTGTGGAGAATAATGCAGCAGGGGAGAAAGAGGACAACCAGACAACAACAGTCACCTCAAAAGTAATAACATGCAGCACAACTACACCACAGAGCTGGACACCTGTGGTGGTAGCAGTCAACCCCAACCACACCCCGACCAGGAGCAATATCCCTGTACCCACGCCTGGTCAGGGTCTGGAATCCCTGCTGAATACACACAGCCTGTTGGCCAGCCCGGTGACCAGCCGTCGGGAGCCAAGGGATGTCAAGGAGGCCAAGTGAAGTCCCACACCAGTGTTGGTGCTGTTCCATCCCTGACAGTAACAGTGTTGGTGCTGTTCCATCCCTGACAGTAACAGTGTTGGTGCTGTTCCATCCCTGACAGTAACAGTGTTGGTGCTGTTCCATCCCTGACAGTAACACTGTTGGTGCTGTTCCATCCCTGACAGTAACAGTGTTGGTGCTGTTCCATCCCTGACAGTAACAGTGTTGGTGCTGTTCCATCCCAGACAGTAACAGTGTTGGTGCTGTTCCATCCCTGACAGTAACAGTGTTGGTGCTGTTCCATCCCCGACAGTTGACAGTGTTGGTGCTGTTCCATCCCTGACAGTAACAGTGTTGGTGCTGTTCCATCCCTGACAGTAACAGTGTTGGTGCTGTTCCATCCCTGACAGTAACAGTGTTGGTGCTGTTCCATCCCTGACAGTTGACAGTGTTGGTGCCGTTCCATCCCTGACAGTAACAGTGTTGGTGCTGTTCCATCCCTGACAGTAACAGTGTTGGTGTGTGTGTTCCACTGGGATTGCGCAGAGCATTCTACTGCCTAGCAACACACAAAGCGAAGGGAGTTGTTGCCCCCCCCCCCCTCCCCTGTTAGCTGCCTTTGAATGGCAGCTACATCATGTGAAGGATGCTCTCAGAGAACGACACAAAATATGTATGGCAGGCCTCTTGGGGGTACAGTGGATGAACAGTGCATTGGACAAACTAGCCTAGTCCAGTAGACTCATTTATGTTGTCGTGAAAGGTTATTTTGATCAAGAGTGCCTGACTGCCACACAACCAATTCACATAGCAGTCATTTATCGCGAGTCCTTTCCAAGGCCATTCTGGTTGTTGTTCCCCTTGAATTATCAAAATGATGATTCCCTCTGTCCCTTTCTCCCAAGCAGCGGCTTGTGCAAATAGTCAAGAGTGGACCCTGAGTCGATCCATCCCTGAGCTCCGTGTGGTAAGACAAAGCATCCATATTAAATATGAATTGAAAGAAAAGTTAGATGGAGCTTCATCTCTTTTCACACTAACTAACTTCTTTAATCTGTACAGGGGGTGCTGGGAAGTCTTCGAAGTGGCAGGTCAGCGCTGATAAACAAATACATAACAGGCAGTTATCTTCCACTAGAGAAGATTGAAGGTAAGCATGAAAAACACTTTTCTTGTTCTACCGTTTTATCTTTCATAGTGGCTCTCTGACACACATTAACTAATCTCCGCTCTGCTGTTCCATTGTCAGGGGGGGAGGTATAAGAAGGAGGTATTAGTAGATGGACAGAGTCATCTATTGCTAATCAGAGAGGAGGCAGTTACTCCTGATGCACAGGTGTGTGTAAATGTACTAGTGTATTTGCTGGAGTGTGTGTACAGTGCATTCAGAAAGTATTCAGAACCCTTAAGTTATTCCACATTATGTTACATTACAGCCATATTCTAAAATGGATTAAATCGTTTTTTCTCCTTACTAATTTACACACAATACCGCATAATGACAAAGCAAAAACAGATTTTTATTCATTTTTTCAATTGTATAAAAAAAACAGAAATATCACATTTCCATAAGTATTCAGACCCTTTACTCTGTACTTTTTTGAAGCACCTTTGGCAGCGATTACAGCCTCGAGTCGTCTTGGGTTTGACACTACAAGCTTGGCACACCTATATTTGGGGAGTTTCTCCCATTCCTCTCTGCAGATCCTCTCAAGCTCTGTCAGGTTGGATGGGGAGCGTCGCTGCACAGCTATTTTCAGGTCTCTTCAGAGATGTTCGATCGGGTTCTAGTCCTGGCTCTGGCTGGGCCACTCAAGGACATTCAGAGACTTGTACCGAAGCCACTCCTGCATTGTCTTGGCTATGTTGTCCTGCTGTGTTGTCCTGTTTTCCAATTCTGAGGTCTCTCTGTACTTTGCTCCATTCATCTTTCCCTTGATCCTGACTAGTCTCCCAGTCCCCACCACTGAAAAACATCCCCACAACATGATGCCGCCACCACCATGCTTCACTGTAGGGATGGTGTCAGGTTTCCTCCAGACGGGACGCTTGGCATTCTGGCCAAAGAGTTCAATCTTGGTTTCATCAGACCAGAGAATCTTGCTTCTCATGGTCTGAGAGTCCTTTAGGTGTCTTTTGGCAAACTCCAAGCAGGCTGTTGTGGCTTTTACTGAGGAGTGGCTTCCGTCTGGCCACTCTAACATAATGGCCTGCTTTCCTGGTTAAATAAAGGTTAAATAAAAATAAAACAACTTGATTGGAGTCCACCTGTGGTAAGTTCAATTTATTGGACATGATTTGGAAAGGCACACACCTGTCTTTAAAAGGTCACAGATTTGACAGTGCATGTCAGAGCAAAAACCCAGCCATGAGGTAGAAGGAATTGTCCATAGAGCTCCAAGACAGGATTGTATCCAGGCACAGATCTGGGGAAAGGTACAAAAAATTCTGCAGCATTTTAGGTCCCCAAGAACACAGTGGCCTCCATAATTCTTAAATGGAAGAAGTTTAGAAACTTGGCCAAACTGAGAAACGGAGAAGGGCCTTGGTCAGAGAGGATCTGATCAACGTAAACAGGATGACCCTGAGCTCAATTTCCAGTCTCGTAACAAAGGATCTGAATACTTGTGTAAATAAGGTATTTCTGTTTTTTATTTTTATAAATTTGCAAAAATATCTTAAAAGCTTGTTTTTACTTTGTCGTTATGGTGTATTGTCTGTAGATTGATGAAGACATTTTTTTATTTAATACATTTTAGAATAAGGCTATACTTTCCGAATGCACTGTATACCTTGTTGCATTGTTGTTGATGCACAATGATGAGTTGAGAAATAATTACAGAGTTACAATCTAACCAACTCATCTTAATCCTTATCCTGACCCATCTGGCACTTGTCTCCCTCTCGCCTCTCGCCTCCCGCTTCTCTTCCCTCTCCTACCAAATCTCTGTCTGTAGTTCAGCAACTGGGTAGATGCAGTGGTCCTTGTGTTCAGTCTGGAGAATGAGGCCAGCTTCCAGGATGTGTACCAGCTGTACAGCCAGCTCAACACACACCGCAGCCGTGCTGACATCCCACTTGTTGTGGTTGGGACACAAGGTACGGAACATGGAGGAACGAAAATGGATGGATATGTTCAGGGAAATGTAAGAGGGCAGATGGATAGCATCTACAGAACCATTAGCCTTATTTGATATAATTAGATGGAAGAAAGTGAGCATATACTGTACAAGCTACTGTAACCTATATGACTTCATCTCAGTGTCTGAAGCCCCACGGTCTCCGCTGTCCTCTTTCTATAGATAAAATCAGCGGTACCAACCCACGTGTGATTGAGGACATGCGTGCCCGGCAGCTATGTGTTGATGTGAGGCACTGTGTGTTCTATGAGACCTGTGCCACCTATGGGCTCAACGTAGACCGGGTTTTTCAGGAGGGTGAGTTAACTGAAGTTGAGCATTGGTGTCAGAGCTGGGGACCCAAAGGTACAGACACACACAATAAATCATTCTGGTCGCACTATACACAAATGCTTCACAAATCATTTCAAAGCAATGCCATTCTACATAAAGGATTATATCACAAGTCTATGTTGTTTGACCAGAGATGCACAGCTGTACTTACTTACCTGACACCTACAATTCACATCCTGAAGTAATGAGCGATTAGTGCCATCTCACTAGTGCAGTATTTCTCTCTCCTCTCAGCTGCCCAGAAAATAGTCGCACAGAAGAAACAGTCTGCGTTCCTGGCCTCCTGCAAGTCTCTTCCTAACTCCCCCAGTCACTCTGGGGGCTCCACATCGGGGTCAGCATCCTTCCCTGGACAGGTAACATGCCTCACACTGTTCACATCTGTCTTTTTCCCAGGCTTATCTCTTCTGTGTTGTTGACAGAAAATGAATACTGTAGTGCAGTGGGACCCACAGGTGGATACCAGCTACAGTACTGAAGCTCCTCCTATAGGCCTAAACCTTGAGCTGTGGCTAGATACATTGTTGTCACCCACAATAAAATCGTGGAGGGGACTGTGGATCTGTCTCCTGCATTAGTATGATATCTCAGACAGCACTAGCCTGATTTTGACAATACTTGGGTGAATGATGCGTCTTGCCATAGAGAGCTGCCATGTATACAATTACACTGATTGGCTAGATGGTTGTGCTATCACAACAGATTTCAAATTCAAACTTTGAAAGGTCACACCCCTCACCCAATTTGACCTAGTCATGACATTTGGTACATAGGTCACTCTCCTCACAAGGACCAAATTTGTCTCAGGGACCCACAAGGTCCACAATGATGGATTTGACACCTTTTTGAATTTTGTGAAAAACACATAAAAGGCTACTCCTTCGGCACCGAATGACCGATCAGGACTAATCTTGTTACGTGGCAGCTATGGTCAAAGATGTCTCAACGCAATATTTTCCAGACTAGCACCTAAAACATCATGGCCAATATTGACCAATAAACATTCACGAGGGCGTATTCTATGCACATAAATGCAAATCAGTCAAGGATATTCGTATTGTAATAAAAGTTGGTTCACATGTTGCAAACACTGTGAAGATTCAACATATGCAAGAACATTCATGTTGACCACACGATGGCGCTATAACAGGCACATGTTTATATCTCTTGATCTGTTTGACTCAGAGAGGAAATTTGGCACACATGCTCAGGAATATAAGTCTAGCTAACCCACGTGATATCGCAGTCACCACTGGTCCAATTTTTGATTAAACTTGGGTGAATTATGTATCTTTCCATAGAGATCCGACATTTACAAAATTATACTGATTGGCCCAAGGCGGGAGTTTTTTGTTCATCTGGGGGCTTAAAAGAGGACCTTGATGGATTCAAAGAATGGTTCAAAAAGTTTGGGAACCACAGATGTAGGATTTAGTCTCGTAGATACCAAATGTATTCAGGAGGAAGAGCATGTTGTCTTGTCCGTTTGTCTAGTTTTCTCTGTTTCATCTCATTTGTCCCCATCCTCTCTCTGTATTCCTTGTGCCACTCTCCGTATGCCCTCTTGTCCATCCCCCTGTCTGTCCCCCTGTCTGTCGCCCTGTCTGTGCCCCTGTCTGTCGCCCTGTCCGTCACCCTGTCCGTCGCCCTGTCCGTCCCCCTGTCCGTCACCCTGTCTGTCCCCGTGTCTGTCGCCCTGTCTGTCCCCCTGTCTGTCCACCCTGTCCGTCGCCCTGTCCGTCCCCCTGTCCGTCGCCCTGTCCGTCCCCCTGTCCGTCGCCCTGTCCGTCGCCCTGTCTGTCCCCCTGTCTGTCGACCTGTCTGTCGCCCTGTCTGTCGCCCTGTCTGTCCCCCTGTCTGTCGCCCTGTCTGTCCCCCTGTCTGTCGCCCTGTCTGTCGCCCTGTCTGTCGCCCTGTCCTCCCCTCCCTCTCCTTCTCAGGCCAGTAATGGAAGACTGAATAGTGGCTACCCCTCCTCCCTACCCTCCACCCCTGTGATCAGCCACAGAGAGCTGCGGGGCGGGGCAGGGGCGGTGGCAGCGGTAGAAGGGGGTGGCAGTATCAGCTCCTCAGGGTCCATGAGAAACATCCCTCAACGGCGGACCTCTCTGTTCAAGGTCAGTTACTGTTCTCAGAATCTCTGGTGATCAAATTATTGGAATCTTTCATCAGCGGAACAATGTTCCAAAGAGCCATATTATTAAAACAAGCTGATTTAAAAACAGGGCTAAAATAAATGTACAGTTTAACATACAGTAATAGTCACACCGTTTCGCATCTGTCCTGTACACTTGTGTCAGTCCATATTTATACCTGTCACACTCTCATCTCTAACCCTATAATGTTGATACAACTTCTCTCAGAACCGTCGAGGCAGTGGCAGTGAAAAGAATGTTGACCCTAAAGGTGACGTGGGCAGTGGCCGGGCCATCGCTATCAAACAGGTCAGTGTGACACACACTGGATATTGTGTATAATGAATAGATTAGTTTCAGTTCTTCAGTCATGGAAGGGAACCTAATGACATTAAACCCATTGTTTGTAACAGAGTATCCTGTCAAAGCGGAGTGGGAGCTCACTGAACAAAGAGTGGAAGAAGAAATATGTCACTCTGTCCAACAACGGCTCACTGGTCTATCACCCCAGCCACAATGTAAGTCACACCACAATCAACCAGACCAACACCAGTAACATGATCTCATCTTAGTTATCAGATACAAAACCAGTCAAAAGTTTGGACACACCTACTCATTCGAGGGGTTTTCTTTATTTGTACTATTTTCTACATTGTAGAATAATAGTAATGACATCAAATCTATGAAATAACACACATGGAATCATGTAATAACCAAAAAAGTGTTAAACAAATCAAAATATATTTTAGATGTTAGATTCTTCAAAGTAGCCATCCTTTGCCTACCTACACTCTTGGCATTCTCTCAGCCAGCTTCATGAGGTAGTCGCCTGGAATGCATATCAATTAACTAGTGTGCCTTGTTAAAAGTTAATTTGTGGAATTTCTTTCCTTCTTAATGCGTTTGAGCCAATCAGTTGTGTTGTGACATGGTAGCGGTGGTATGCAGAAGAGAGCCCTATTTGGTAAAATACCATGGCAAGAACAGTTCAAATAAGCAAAGAGAAATGACAGTCCATCATTACCTTAAGACACGAAGGTCAGTCAATCCGGAACATTTCAATAACTTTGAGAGTTTCTTCCAGTGCAGTCGCAAAAAACATCAAGAGCTATGATGAAACTGGCTCTCATGAGGACCGCCACTGGAAAGGAAGACCCAGAGTCACCTCCGCTGCAGAGGATAAGTTCATTAGAGTTACCAGCCTCAGATTGCAGCCCAAATAAATGCTTCATGAGTTCAAGTAATAGCCACATCTCAACATCAGCTGTTCAGAGGAGACTGTGAATCAGTCCTTCATGGACGAATTGCTGCAAAGAAACCACCACTAAAGGACACCAAAAATAATAAGAAACTTGCTTAGGCCAAGAAACACGGGCAATGGACATTAGACCGGTGGAGATCTGTCCTTTGGTTTGATGAGTCCAAATTTGAGATTTTTGTGAGATGCAGAGTAGGTGAACGGATGATTTCCACATGTGTAGTCCCCACTGTGAAGCATGGAGGAGGAGGTGTGATGATGTGGGGCTGCTTTGCTGGTGACACTGTGGGTGATTTATTTAGATTTCAAGGCACACTTAACCAGCATGGCTACCACAGCATTCTAATGCGATACGCCATCCCATCTGGTTTACACTTAGTGGGACTATCATTTGTTTTTCAACAGGACAATGACCCAACACACCTCCAGGCTGTGTAAGGGCTATTTGACCAAGAAGGAGAGTGATGGAATGCTGCATCAGATGACCTGGCCTCAACCCAATTGAGATGGTTTAGGATGAGTTGGACCGCAGAGTGAAGGAAAAGCTGCCAACAAGTGCTTAGCATATGTGGGAACTCCTTCAAGGCTGTTGGAAAACATTCAAGGTGAAGCTGGTTGAGAGAATGCCAAGCATGTGCAAGGCTGTCATCAAGGAAATGTGACTACTGTAGGGGTGCATACTGGCGGCAGAGAAGTCAGACGCAGGAGAGCAAAAACTGTGTTTCCAACAGAGCAGTTTAATAATAAAAACCCACCGGAAACCAGAACAATCAATAAATGGGTACAAAACCCGACGCACACCAGACATAACGTGCACAAGCACTTACAATAAACAATACCGGACAGGAAATGGGGGGAACAGAGGGTTAAATACAGAACATCTAATTGATGGAATTGAAACCAGGTGTGTGGGAAGACAAGACAAAACAAATAGAGAATGAAAGGTGGATCGGCGATGGCTATAAGACCGGTGACGTCGACCGCCGAACGTCGCCCCAACAAGGAGAGGGACCGACTTCGGAGGAAGTCGTGACAGCTACTTTGAAGAACCTTAAAATCTCAAATAGATTTTGATTTGTTTAACACTTTTTTGGTTACTACATGATTCCATATGTGTTATTTCTTAAATTTGATGTCTTCACTATAATTCTACAATGTAGAAAATTTTAAAAATGGGTAGGTGTGTCCAAACTTTTGACTGGTACTGTATACAATGGGGCAAAAAAGTATTTAGTCAGCCACCAATTGTGCAAGTTCTCCCACTTAAAAAGATGAGAGAGGCCTGTAATTTTCATCATAGGTACAACTTCAGCTGTCAAAGGACACCAGAAACAAAATTGTAGACCTGCACCAGGCTGGGAAGACTGAATATCCAATAGGTAAGCAGCTTGGTTTGAAGAAATCAACTGTGGGAGCAATTATTAGAAAATGGAAGACATACAAGACCACTGATAATCTCCCTCGATCTGGGGCTCCACACAAGATCTCACCCTGTGGGGTCAAAATGATCACAAGAATGGTTAGCAAAAATCCCAGAACCACACGGGGGGACCTAGTGAATGACCTGCAGAGAGCTGGGACCAAAGTAACAAAGCCTACCATCAGTAACACACTACGCCGCCAGGGACTCAAATCCTGCAGTGCCAGACGTGTCCCCCTGCTTAAGCCAGTACATGTCCAGGCACGTCTGAAGTTTGCTAGAGAGCATTTGGATGATCCAGAAGAAGATTGGGAGAATGTCATATGGTCAGATGAAACCAAAATATAACTTTTTGGTAAAAACTCAATTCGTCGTGTTTGGAGGACAAAGAATGCTGAGTTGCATCCAAAGAACACCATACCTACTGTGAAGCATGGGGGTGGAAACATCATGCTTTGGGGCTGTTTTTCTGCAAAGGGACCAGGAGGACTGATCCGTGTAAAGGAAAGAATGAATGGGGCCTTGTATCGTGAGATTTTGAGTGAAAACCTCCTTCCATCAGCAAGGGCATTGAAGATAAAATGTGGCTGGGTCTTTCAGCATGACAATGATCCCAAACACACCGCCCGGGCAACGAAGGAGTGACTTCGTAAGAAGCATTTCAAGGTCCTGGAGTGGCCTAGCCAGTCTCCCGATCTCAACCCCATAGGAAATCTTTGGAGGGAGTTGAAAGTCCATGTTGCCCAGCAACAGCTCCAAAACATCACTGCTCTAGAGGAGATCTGCATGGAGGAATGGGCCAAAATACCAGAAACAGTGTGTGAAAACCTTGTGAAAACTTACAGAAAACTTTTGAGCTCTGTCATTGCCAACAAAGGGTATATAACAAAGTATTGAGATAAACTTTTGTTATTGACCAAATACTTATTTTCCACCATAATTTGTAAATAAATTCATTAAAAATCCTACAATGTGATTTTCTGGATTTTTTTCCCTCATTTTGTCTGTCATAGTTGAAGTGTACCTATGATGAAAATTACAGGCCTCTCTCATATTTTTAAGTGGGAGAACTTGCACAATTGGTGGCTGACGAAATACTTTTTTGCCCCACCGTATATATATTTTTTTATGATGTTAAATTAGTTTAAATCTATTTTGATGTGAGAATTCACTGTGCTGAGAACTGTAATACACAGTAAAATTGCAATATTTCGAGAAAAAAACAAACATTTAATTTCTATTCTTGCGAAATTTAGCAAATCAATCTAGTTTAACAGGTATAATCTTGGTGGTTTCAGGACTATATACAGAATTCTCACGCTAAAGAGATCGACCTACTGCGTGTCACAGTGAAGGTTCCAGGGAAACGCCCACCAAGGGCAGTCCCCCCTTATGGGCCCTCCCCTGGCCTGAACGGTGTGGCCAAGGATGCTGCACCCACAGAGAGCGCCAGTGCCCCATTATTACCACCAAGCCTTGTGCCTGTTGAAGAACAGCCTGGTGCATTGTCTTCTCCCAGAGATAGAGGAGTAAAACGTTGTCCATCAACACTGTCCAGCAAGTCACATAGTGCTGGTATGTCAGAAATGTAATAATAATATGTTTCTAATATACAGTATGTCAATGTGGGCTTTGGAGCATGATAGTACCAGAGCTGCAAGTTCCCTCAACACATAACAAACAGTGTTTTATTCATCTTTGTACCCCAATGTCAGATGCTATTGAAGGAGCAACCAGTCCCCCTTTTGGAAAAGATGGTCAATCCTCTCCAATGATGGACAAAAGGAAGAAAACAAGGAAGAAGAGTATGAACCAGAAAGGCGACACAGCTATTGGACAGGCTGAAGGTGAGCACTGGGCCTCCTACTGTATCTCTACCAGATTATTCTGCACTCTATATAAATCTATTTGCTGTTATTTTCCCTAATCTCCTGCTAATCTGGGCTAAACTGTTGCCCTGCAGCCAAGCACAAAATGTGGAAATGAAAAGCTTTGGTACCTTGAGAAACAATAACAAGACAGGTAACAACAAGGAACAGTGAGGAGCTGACTGGCTCACTGAATCTACCTGTTGTTTCATGCCTGTTTGTCTGTTTGTCTGTCTACCTAGCAAGTGTATTAGACATTTCTGATTGACCTGTGATTTGTAAGGTTTGTTGTTGGTTTTTGTTACTGTCTTTCTCTCAATCACCCTTTTTCAACTTTTTGCATCATGCTCAATGTCTGCCTGCTCGGTGTCCTTTAAAAAAATGATCAGCGAACATCTCATGGTGATGAAGTGAGTCTGTGTTTATGCTGGTTACGTGTGCTTTTTGTGGATGTACTGTAAAGAAGTGTTAACCAGGATTTGAACTTACTAAATATGGCGGACTAATGGTATTACATTTTCAACGTGTCTTTGTAGATGAGGAGAATACTGGCTTCATCATCGTGTCCAGCACGGGGCAGACGTGGCACTTTGAGGCCCAGAGTCTGGAGGACAGAGATGCCTGGGTGACGGCCATAGAGAGCCAGATACTGGCCAGCCTGCAATCCTGTGAGAGCCTCAGGAACAAGGCAAGGAACTGACTGGGCAGCAGCCTGGGATGTGTGGAAATATGTACTGTTTAAAAATAGTATTCAAAGTTGATTTCTTATAATAGACTATATAAATGGAAATAGTTTTGAATGTTTTATAATATATAACATGGGTTCCCTGTGGAACCCTTCTGGAGAGTGAAGATAATGCTGATTGGCTGTGTACTGACAGGCGTTGCGGTCCAAGTTGCTGATTCCTTAGAGACGTATTCAGTCACAATGCGCATCCACTTCATACTTGTGAAATGTCAACTATGTGTTCTTTCATAGGCACGGAGGAGCAGCCAGAGTGAGGCGGTGGCCATACAGGCCATTCGCAATGCCAAGGGCAACAGCTTCTGTGTGGACTGTGAAGCACCAAGTGGGTTTCTAGACTTGACCTCCTCTCTCACTCTCTTTGTATATATCTCTAACTCTCTAGTTAAAAACGTATTCTATTCAATGTCCATGCATGTGCAAAGAGGTCAGTATTATACTATGTACAAGATACAGCTTTTCATTTTTTTCAGTAGTAATGAAAAAGGAGTCATTAGTGCAAAATGATTGATTACGTTAGAAGCAGCCTTTATTTTAGCCAATCCCTTACTCTCGATCTCAATCCCTCTGCTTTGGTTTGGATGTCCTCTCCAGACCCCACGTGGGCTAGCCTCAACCTGGGGGCGTTGATCTGCATCGAGTGTTCAGGGATCCACCGTAATCTTGGGACACACCTGTCCCGCGTCCGCTCTCTGGACCTGGATGACTGGCCCAGGGAGCTGACACAGGTCCTGACTGCCATCGGCAACCACTTGGCCAATAGCATCTGGGAATGCCACACCCAGGGCAGACACAAACCCACACCCAACGCCACACGGTGAGGGTCCTGGTTCAGTGTAATAGATAGGAAACATCTGGATGCTTTATTTATGGTCACCTGTTTTGTGAGAGTTCAAAAGAAAAGCCAATACTTTTGTCCAATGAAGACCATTATTTGACTAGAATAAGATTTAAATAGTTGAATCCAAGAATGTGTTGCAGATGATCAAATCAAATCAAAGTTTATTTGTCACGTGCGCCAAATACAACAGTGAAATGCTTACTTACAGGCTCTAACCAATAGTGCAAAAAAAGTATTAGGCGAACAATAGGTGAGAAAATAAATAAAAACAACAGTAAAAAGACTATATACAGTAGCGAGGCTACACACAGACACCGGTTAGTCAGGCTGATTGAGGTGGTATGTACATGTAGATATGGTTAAAGTGACAATGCATATATGATGAACAGAGAGTAGCAGTAGCGTAAAAGAGGGGTTGGCGGGTGGTGGGTGGCGGGACACAATTCAGATAGCCCAGTTAGCCAATGTGTGGGATCACTGGTTGGTCGGGCCAATTGAGGTAGTATGTACATTAATGTATAGTTAAAGTGACTGTGCATATATGATAAACAGAGAGTAGCAGCAGCGTAAAAGAGGGGTTGGGGGGCACACAGTGCAAATAGTCTGGGTAACCATTTGATTACCTGTTCAGGAGTCTTATGGCTCGGGGGTAAAAACTGTTGAGAAGCCTTTTTGTCCTAGACTTGGCACTCCGGTACCGCTTGCCATGCGGTAGTAAAGAGAACAGTCTATGACTGAGGTGGCTGGGGTCTTTGACAATTTTTAGGGCCTTCCTCTGACACCTCCTGGTGTAGAGGTCCTGGATGGCAGGCAGCTTAGCCTCAGTGATGTACTGGGCCGTATGCACTACCCTCTGTAGTGCCTTGCGGTCGGAGGCTGAGCAATTGCCGTACCAGGCAGTGATGCAACCAGTCAGTCAGATGCTCTCGATGTTGCCGCTGTAGAACCTTTTGAGGATCTCAGGACACATGCCAAATCTTTTTAGTTTCCTGAGGGGGAATATGCTTTGTCATGCCCTCTTCACAACTGTCTTGGTGTGTTTGGACCATTCTAGTTTGTTGGTGATGTGGACACCAAGGAACTTGAAGCTCTCAACCTGCTCCACTACAGACCCGTTGATGAGAATGGGGTCGTGCTCGGTCCTCCTTTTCCTGTAGTCCACAATCATCTCCTTAGTCTTGGTTACGTTGAGGGATAGGTTGTTATTCTGGCACTGGCCAGGTCTTTGACCTCCTCCCTATAGGCAGTCTCTTCGTTGTCGGTGATCAGGCCTACCACTGTTGTGTCGTCTGCAAACTTAATGATGGTGTTGGAGTCTGGCCACTCAGTCTAGGGTGAACAGGGAGTACAGGAGGGGACTGAGCACGCACCCCTGGGGGTCTCCTGTGTCGAGGATCAGCGTGGCAGATGTGTTGCTACCTACCCTCACCACCTGGGGTTGGCCCATCAGGAACTCCAGGATCCAGTTGCAGAGGGAGGTGTTTAGTCCCAGGATTAGGCTTAGTGATGAGCTTTGAGGGTACTATGGTGTTGAACGCTGAGCTGTAGTCAATGAATAACATTCTCACATAGGTGTTCCTTTTGTCCAGGTGGGAAAAGGCAGTGTGGAGTGCAATAGAGATTGCATCATCTGTGGATCTGTTTGGGCAGTATGCAAATTGGAGTGGGTCTAGGGTTTCTGGGATAATGTTGTTGATGTGAGCCATTACCGGCCTTTCAAAGCACTTCATGGCTACAGACGTGAGTGCTACGGGTCTGTGGTAATTTAGGCAGGTTGCCTTCGTGTTCTTGGGAACAGGGACTATGGTGGTCTGCTTGAAACATGTTGGTATTACAGACTCAATCAGGGACATGTTGAAAATGTCAGTGAAGACACCTGCCAGTTGGTCAGCACATGCCCGGAGCACACGTCCTGGAAGATACTGTATGTTGCCACAGAGATCTCTCTCTTGATCCATGAGCAGTTTCCGTGGTAATTCACCTGTATGCTTGTGTCTCTCTCACAGAGAGGAGAGAGAATCATGGATTCGTGCAAAATACGAGCAGCGTGTGTTTGTGGCACCCCTGCCTGCTCCAAGTCCCACAGGCCCAGGGGACACTGCAATGTCTGTGTGTCTGCTCTCCGCGGTGACAGAGAGGGATTTGCCCAGGCTCCTACTGCTCCTGGCCCACAGCAACAAGGAGCAGATCAACACTGCCCTGGCCAACGGAGGAACACCCTCACAGCAACAGCCTCACACCTCCCTGCACGCTGCCTGTCAGCTGGGTGATGTCGTAATGACACAGCTGCTAGTCTGGGTAAGGCCCGGGTCTCGACAAATTATTTGTTGATGATGATCTTCCCCAAGCACCGGACACAAATGGTTCGCCTTTAGCCCAAGTCAAATGTTGTCACATTAAAATAATGAATTAATTAATTCACATATTCTCAATGATTATATTTTGGGGTAATTTTATACAGAATGTAAATGGTGAATTGTTCAATCTCTCCCTCCCTGCAGTATGGAAGTGATGTGAAGGCCAGGGATCCTCAGGGCCGGACAGCCATGACCATGGCTAGAAAAACTGGGAGCAAAGAGTGTGCTGACATCCTCCTGCAACATGGCTGCCCTAACGAGGTCTCACCTAATTGATCCGCACTTGGTGTCTCCCGTAGACTTAGCACTTCCAGCCTCAGCAGCCTGGCTCATACCAATTCCAGGAAGAGGGTTTCGTATCTTTAACGGCCATGGTAGCACACAAAGGCTGGTGAAAAAAGCTTCTATGGATGTGGTTTTGAAAGTGAGGAAGGTAACAAGAATATAAAGAAAGTACTCCACTTACAAAAGTAAAGCATAGAAAGAGAACATATCAAGCAACTAAAAAAGCTTTAGATAATAAATTTGCCTGTTTTACAATATTGAGAAGTCATACCGACATACAATGACCGATTATAATAATGATTTTGTAATATATACTGTACTTTTATGTAATTCTGCCTGCTGGAACATCTAAGACTTGTTTGTAGCCATGCAGGGTAACAACAACATTGACTGCAATTGTTTTCTTTGATTTTCAGAGTACTTTATCAATAGACCATAGGATTTTATCTGACTGTATACTTTCAACCATTTTCTGTTTGTTATTTGTTACAATGTATCTATTCTTCTCACTGTTTCTATTTGAAACTTTATGAACGGTAAGTAAAATAAATAAAATATCTCCAAAAGTAAAAGTCTGTTTTTATGGCCCTCTGGCTCCTGTGTGCCACTGTCATCCAACCGCTGGGGGGCAATACTGCCAAATATTTGGTTTTCAAGCAGCCTTCCAGGCATTATTTTGTTTTACGTCATTGCTGTGCGACTGGAAACGACCGATAATAAAAAAGGAAGCTATTGAAAACGTTGACTAAATGGTCGAACATACTGCCTTCTATTGGTAAAGAATATAATATCAACATGATTTATGAAAGACTTTGTCTATCCTTGTAGAAAGGTGTTTAGAGGTTTGCATTTTGTAGAGTTTGGAATTGGATCATGGCAAACGTAGAAAACTGATGAGCAGCTAGCGTTAGCTGGCAAGCTAGATAGCCTAACAAATTAGCATTCAATGAAACTTGAAACGTTACAATGTTTCCCTAGTTTATTATGTATTCGAGCTCTAATAAGTACCTGTTAGTTCAATAAGTATTATATATTTGTTTTACAAGCATGGCACTCGACAAAGCTGCACTCCCCTTAATCTCACAATCAATCAATGGCGCTTGATACTGGATTATGTTATTGCGGACTGATTTAGGCTAGACAATGACGCTGTTGGCTTCCCCTTGTCTCTTCTCCTAGTTGGGATTTGAGTAACACCGCCAGGGAGCGATGAGGATTCGGCTGCAGGGCTCAGGCCACGCCGCTGGCCTCCTCGCCGAGCTCAACCACTGCCGTCTGTCCCGCCTCTTCTGTGATGTCATCCTCCAGGTGGGGAGCCGCGCCTTTGCAGCGCACCGCGCCGTGCTCGCGTGCGCCGGAACCCACTTCCGCAGCATGTTCTCGGGCAGGGGGACCCAGATCGGAACCTCAGGAGCCACGACAACATACACTCTGGATTTTGTGTCACCGTCCAATTTTGAGAAGGTGCTGACTTTCATCTACACTGGAGAGATCTTCACAGACCTGATAGATGTAGGAGTGCTGTATGAGCTGGCAGAGAGGCTGGGGGTGATAGAGCTGGTGAGGGCCTGTCACGCTACCTTTCCTGACCTGCAGCAACCGGGCTCTGGCTCTGCAGACTGTGTGGTGGATGGAGACCTGGACCCTGACATGGTTGCTGCTGCAGCTACTGCTGCTGGGTCATCCGTGTGCTCATCCTCTGCAGCGTCTTGTTCCTCCCTGTCATCATCTGCTGGTCCCTCGGCTGCTCCTACTCCAGCGGCGGCCCCCTCACCTCTCCCCCAGGGCAGCAGGGTGGCCAGGCTGGGCCGGGGTGGTGGACACACAGCCCCTCTGTCCCTGTCCCTCAAAGCAGAGGACGTCCAGTCTCACCTGGGCTATGGACAGATGGCCGAAGACAAACGGGTACAGCTGACAGGAGATCAGCAGAGTTCAGTAGACATGTCCACTGTAGCTGTTGAGGCTACACCTGGACCTCCCCTGCAGCTGAAGACTGAGGAGGTGGTGGTGGGAGACGGGGTTGATAACGGTGAGGAGGAACAGATGGTAGTTAGTGGGAGTAGGGCTGGTTCTGTACCTCCATGTGTATCTGACTCCTGCTCCTACCCTGACTCATCAGCCCAGCTGGGAGGGGACATCTGTGGGGTGAGGGAGGCCCCTTCGTCCTCCTCTGGCGACCCCCTGGACAGCCTGCAGATGGGAGTGGTGGAGGCTGGGGTGGGAGGTGTGAGCTCTGACCATGCAGGGGTCATCTTTGGGGGGGGGGGGGAGGATGAAGACGATGATGAAGAGAACGAGGAAGAGAGAGAGCATTTGCAGGGAGATGAAGAAGGGACTGATGGAGGAGTGGACCAGTGGAGACAGCTGGCTGGAGAGATCATCGAGTTGAGCGATGGTGAGAACTACATGGAGGAGGAAGATGAGGAGGAGGATGAAGACGAGGACTTGGTGTGTGTGGAGAACGGAGCAGCGGTCAGTGCAGGGGGTGTGAACACTGGCCAGGTGTCATCGGTGCAGGGTATAATGGCATGTAAAGCCTGTGGAATGGCACTGTTGGCCGACTCTGCTTCCCTGAGGGCCCACGCAGAGACCCACCTCACTGAGACAGGGGCCTGCAGGGTGTGTGGGGCATCTTTCCCCGGAGACCGTGGCGCCAGCATCACCCACGCCTTGTCCCATGTGGTGTTCTCTTGTGACATGTGTCATCTCCAGTTCAACAGCCAGGCCAAGTTGGTACGCCACCGGCGCCAAGCTGCAGCCAGGTACACCCTCCCCAGTCAGCTCCACAACACTACCCAGGGGCACAACGGGGAGCTGCAGTGTGCTGTCTGTAACAAAGCCCTCACCAAGGACTTCCAGGTCAGTTTGGTTTGCTCCACTTTTCCTGAGTGATTTTGCGTTTTGGCTAATGGTGGCGGTAAAATATATAGATTGACATAGCTCCATTAAATTCATTGAACTTCGAGCATACCTATTGCATCGAGGTGGCTAAGACATCTATTTTCCCTCCTTGTATTGTTGACATACTGTCTCTCTCCTTCCCCCAGGTCATCAGGGATCACCTGCTGAGTCACGTGTCCGTCCAGTCACTGAGCTGTGGTGTGTGCCAGCTACCCCAGCCCTCCCTATGTGCCCTGCTGTGGCACGCCCTCACCCACATCTCCCTGCCAGTCTACTCCTGCCCGCTCTGCGCCTGCGGCTTCCTAGATCGCCCTCTGCTGGACAGACACATGTTCCTGCATGCTGAGGAGGCCGCCACTGACAGAGAGGCCATGAGGGCTCATAAAGCAGCCGGACCAGAGGGAGAGGAGGAGCTGCGTTGCTTCTTATGCCCACAGACCTTCCGCTCTGCCTCAGCTTTCCAGTACCACCTGAGCTTTCACACCAATGAGGCCCAGGGCAGCCAGGGGTGGGCAGGGAAACGAAAGGCTGACCAGATAGAGTACCCTTCCTCCTGCTCCTCCTCCTCCCCCCTGGAGGCAGGCAGCCTGGGGAAGCTGGGCAACATGGGCTTCGGCCTGGGATCCTTCAGCCTCTCAGACAAGTTGCTCCAGGGGGCCGTGGCAGCTGGCTTTCCCACAGGCCTTCTGTCCAATGGGAACTCCTTGGGTGGCACCATCCCCCGGGAGAAATGGTACCGCTGTCGCTTCTGTGGCAAACGCTTTGCCCACTCTGGCGAGTTCACCTACCACCTGCGCATCCACACTGGGGAGAAGCCGTACCAGTGCAAGGTGTGCCTGAGGTTCTTCCGAGGGCGCTCCACCATGATCTGCCACCTGAAGACCCACGCCGGGGCACTCATGTACCGCTGCACCATTTGCGGCCTATACTTTTCCACGCTCAAGCTGGTGTCCTCACACATGGACATCCACAAGGACCACCTGCCTCCAGACTTCAACATAGAGCAGACCTTCATGTACAACGACCACTCCAAAGAACCCCTCCCCGCCCTGGACACCTGATCAGCTACTCCTCTGGTGTCTCTTTCACTTCCTTTTCTTCCCTCAGTCTCTTTGTCTGCCTGTCTCTCGCCCATTCTCTCCCTCTTTTCCACTCACATTCAATACCTCTTTCTGGTTGTGGACCATATCTATAGCCGTGTAGAATGTATTTCACTTGTTTTATGTCTGTATTTCAGATGGTATTATGGATCGAAGAGACCTGTTTTGTAGCATAGTGTAGCCGGAAAGGTAATCTTTTCTTGGAAGAAGCTTAGCCACTTGGTGGCAGTATATCTATTGTGGTCTATGGAAGGAAGGACGTGCTACTGTTTACTGACTATTTTCAACGCAAGTCCATTGGCTTTTCCTAAGTTGCTGTCAAACGTTGTCTTAAGTGTCTTATTACTCAGTTTTACAAAAAATGAATTACATTTTTCTATCACTGTATGCATTTTGTCAGTTACGTGTACATCCATTTTTATATTAAACATGTGACAGACCATTCATGTATGTCTGAGTGAAACAATATCTGCCACGCTGCACCAAGCATATGTACCCATTAACATGGGTTAAGTGTACCTGACCCATCATACTTTGTAACTGAAGAATGGGAGGATGAATGAGGCCTTGCTCTATCTGTTCCCTAGGAAACCATTTAGGTACATCTTCCTCAAAGCATTTATGTAGTGGGGCGGCAGGGTAGCCTAGTGGTTAGAGCGTTGGACTAGTAATCGGAAGGTTGCAAGTTCAAACCCCCGAGCTGACAAGGTACAAATCTGTCGTTCTGCCCCTGAACAGGCTGTTAACCCACTGTTCCTAGGCCGTCATTTAAATAAGAATTTGTTCTTAACTGACTTGCCTAGTTAAATAAAGGTAAAAATAAAATAGTGATAGACTATAATGCAGACATTATATAGTAGTTCATGTGTTACTGATCAGATGGTATGAACGGTAGTTTCCAACCAGAGTGCCATTTAGTCACAAGAGTTTTAAAAATCACGTCTGCCTTGTCTCAGCATTGTCTCAGCATTTCAAAGTCTGTGTTTTGTAGACTTGTGGTCCTTCAAGTGCTCACTTTGGGCATGATGACATTTAAACAACTATTTGGTGTCTCACCTCAGTCGGATTAAACTATTTATTATATTTATTATTTTATGTACTTTTTTTAATGAACTATGAACGTTGGCCTTTATATCTCGTTTCTAGTTCTGGAAAGAATAAAGTAAATATAACAAATGTTGATCTCACTGTCTAGTTACTTTTCGCTCCTAACCCTAATGCTTTGTTTTTTCTTTATTGTATTTGATCTGTTATGTTTGCCACAGAATACATTCATCATTACATTTTAATGATGCATATGCATTTATGCACAATTTGCGTGTTTATCTAGATCCTGCTGTAGGGACTGGTGACCTTTGAACCTGTAATGCTGTTCTGTTCTTGGTATGCTGCTTCCTCCCATTGTGCTGTATGTGAAGTGAAACCTAAGCCTTTCTCCCTCTTATTACCATGTCAACATCGTTAAACCAACATAAAATTCCTTCCGGACTTCCCAGTGAAAGCAAACTTCGGCAAGTATTCAACTAAAAAATGAGGACCGATTTTGTACAATCAGACCTGTGTTGAAATAATACTCAGGGTATTTTTTATATTACGTTCAGACATTTGGAAGTATTTAGATATTTATTTGAAAAGACAAGTAGTTGGAATAATTGGAATTATTTGGAAATACCCACACTAACATGCATTTAATAACGCATGCATTTGAAAATAAGTACTTAAAAATAGTAGGCTATTTATAGGAAATGTAAACACTTTCACTGTTGATTTGGGACAGATTTGAAAATACTCAAACAGAAAATAAGTATTTAAGTAACTAATCAAATATAATTTTACCCAGGTCTGCATAAAATAAAAGTTATACCATTTTAAGAGATGTTTTCCAGATACAGATTAAACCTAGTCCTGGACTGAAAAGTTTATTTACTGTAATGGAGAATATCCATTGAAAGTGCTATTTAGTCCAGTACTATGCTTAATCTCTGGGAAACCAGCCCATCAAAAATGTAAAGATCTTGCATTGTTACACACCACATAGGTGCAGTGAAATGTGATGTTTTAAAAGGTCAGTCATAGTAGTAAGGCAGCCCGTAGCAAATTAGGGTTAAGTGCCTTACTCAAGGGCACATTAACAGTTATTTTGCACCTTATTGGCTCAGGTATTTGAACCAGCGACCTTTTGGTTACTGGCTCAACACTAGGCTACCTGCCTCCTACTATGGGAGCTATTCATAATATTGCCTTTATTTTTCCCTATTGTAAATAATCAAAAGGGGAAGTTGATTTTGATATTAACACAATCATCCTGTTTGAAATACTTTTATTCAACACATTTACAAATTCAGCAGAAAAAAAGGTTGCTGTGGAAATTAAGATCTGTTTATATGTTTGTGTAATCAAAATGTTTTACATTTAGCAGTTGCATTTCAATTTTACAAGTTGTTTATACTCAGTAGTTATAAGTTTTAAATCTCATCTATGTTACACAGAGGAAAATGTTTATTTGCGAGGAAGCTTCTCTTCACCCAGCGATGTAATGACTAATTCTGTCCTCCAGAAGTTCCTAGATATTGGTGCCACAAGTTCCTGTGGAAGTTCAAAGAAAACATTTCGAAAGCGTTTCCTTCCTTCCTCCGTTTACAACATTATTGATGCGCTGAAAGAGAAAAATGGGAGACAGATGAGAGGGACAAAGAGCCCATCATTTACATGACTATTTCTTAGTGAACAAGGCTGAATCCTGATTCTCCACAATTCTCCATAAATGTGTACTTGCACACTGCTGGTCATGCTTTCTTTTGTTTTATAATGTAAGAAACTCCCTTCAGCCAATGCTTACACCAATCAAATACTTTGAAATGAAAGTGTGCAAGTGTACACTTTGGGAGAAGGGTGAACAATCTGGACCCAAGAGAGTCAGACTAAGAAGCCTTCTCTTGTGACATGTCTAGCCTGTGAAGGCAGCACACGTTTCAGTAACAGCTTTCATGTTCCCCTTCCTCCATTGTCCTTCGGTGATGATGGCTAGTTAAGTCTCAATGTGACACTGTGGTGCTTCCTTTTTCTACAACCCAGCAACATCAGAGTGACTGGTGCTCATGTCGCTAAGCTTGCATTCCTTCTTCCTAGTGTCTGGTCCTCCTGCGTTGGGTGCAGTTTCTTGGGGATTCGACCCTCCTGGGAACTCCCTGGGTACATAGTGGACCACAGCGTTGATCAGGTTGGAACGGAAGCTCTTGCTGAGGAAGTTGTAAAGGATAGGGTTGGCGATGCAGTGGAAGAGCGACAGGCCCTCAACCACACCGTAGGAGTTGTAGAGCACCTCCACTGTGTTGCAGCTGAACACGTGAGGGTCCAGATCATCCACCATCATCAGGAACAAGACGATGTGGTACGGCAGCCAGCAGAGGACAAACACCAGGGAGTACACATGCACCAGCCAGACATCCCGTTTTCCCTGCACGTCTGGAGCGGAGCGCACCGCTCGGGCTATCAAGATGTTACAGGTGACGATGATGGAGGCCGGGCCAAGGAACTGGAAGATGAGGCAGAGGAAGGAGACGGAGACAAACCACTCAGTGTAGTTGTTCTCTGGCAGCATGTAGCAGCCCGGCTCGTCCCACTCCAGCAGGTCCATGTGGACGTTCTCCAGCAGAGCCAGGAACAGGGAGAGGAGCCAGAGACCACCGCAGAGTAGCCAGCGGCGACGTCTGGCTATGGGGAAGCAGGCAGGAGACGAGGGCCTGGACAGGGACAGGTAGCGCTCCAGGGTCATGAAGGCCAGGAAGAAGGAGCTGCTATAGAAGTTGATCACGTAGATGAGGTGGGTGACTTTACATAGGAAGCGGCCCCACAGCCATACCTTGTCCATGGTCACCTCCAGCATGTAGAAGGGTAACATCAGAACCACCATCAGGTCCGACAAGCTCACGTTGATGACGCAGAACAAGACACCGTTGGCCGAGTGGCGCCGGCGCCAATTGACCCAGACCACCAGGGTGTTTTCAGCCAGCCCCACCATGAACAGCAGCAGGTAGAGCAGGAACAAGGCGATCCGCTGATAGTCCTTATCCAGATTGAGGGTGCACTCGTAGACGAACCAGGGCGTGCCATTGAAGAAATTTAACGAGGAGTTGTGCAAGTCAAATTCGTTCATTGTCTATTGAAAGCAGAGGAAATTGTTAGCCGTGTTAGGAGTTCAGAATTGGTATAATCAGATTAAAGTCAGACATAATGTAAGCAGTGGAGGACGTGCAGTGGTGAAACATGCATTTCTGTCTGGTTCTGAGCTGCAAGATGAAATGTGAGGAGCATTTCACACCAGAGAATTGTCATGAAGAATATATATATAGTTTTTTTTTATCAACCTGAGACAAAGTCAGACACTATGGCATGTGTACACCTGCTAATTTGAGATAATCATAATTTGCTGTTCTCCCCCCAGTTTTCCTCTTATCATAATAATACAGCCAAAAAAATGCATGAATAAATTACTATGTAGATCATGAGGTAATTAAATAATAAATATTCACAAATTAAGTTTTTCATTTTTCACTTAGTGTATCAAGTCTAAACTCAAATCGTTCAATTTTTACTAGAGGTGAAGAACAGCAGGAAGCCGTACTTTTGTGATACATACAGTACCTTGATGTGCTGTGGCGAAGAGAACCTGGTGATAGATGATGAGTGGTTAGAAAAGGTCCCTCAGGGCAG
Source organism: Oncorhynchus gorbuscha (assembly GCF_021184085.1). Lineage (NCBI taxonomy): Eukaryota > Metazoa > Chordata > Actinopteri > Salmoniformes > Salmonidae > Oncorhynchus > Oncorhynchus gorbuscha. The sequence goes on from NC_060175.1 coordinate 92,773,492, forward strand.
GGGGTTCTGGTGGTCTGCCTGCCTGAGGCTGAGGCTTGGAGGAGCGAGGAGGCTGGACTGGCTCTGGGGTCCTGGAGAATCTGTGCTTAGTTCAGGCTGACTGGACTGACAGACAAAGCCCTCTCCTCCCCCGTCCTGTCTTCTCAGTGCCAGAGTTGACAGGACATCCTAAGAAGGGGGGTGGGGGTTGGTAGTGTGAAGAGCAGGAAAGCCTTGACTGTGGAGCTGCCAGGGGGGAAATACTGGCCTGTGTCCCAAATAGCTCCCCATTCCCAATTTAGTGGAGTACTTTTTATTGCCTTGTTTAAAACTAATGCATTATATAGGTAATACAGTGCCATTTGAAAAGCTGTTACAGGGTCAGTGTGACTAGGTGAAACAGAGAATGCAGCCTATCTAGAATCTCTACCATTACCTCCATAACAGCTGCAAACTTAGCACAAACACAGATTGTCTGCTCCTCTATCAACCCTTATATTTCCTTCACATATAAAGTAAGTGGTAAATACAGTGCATTTGGAAAGTTTTCAGACCCCTTGCCTTTTTCCACATTTTGTTAAATCAAACATTGATTAAATAAATGTTTTTATCAATCTACACACAATACCCCATAATGATGAAGCGGAAACAGATTTGCAAATGTATTAAATATAAACAAATTCCTTATTTACATAAGTATTCAGACCGTTTGCTATGAGACACAAAATTGAGCTCAGGTGCATCCTGTTTCCATTGATCATCCTTGAGATGTTTCTACAACTTGATTGGAGTCCACCTGTGGTAACATGATTTGGAAAGGCACACACCTGTCTAGATAAGGTCCCATAGTTGACAGTTGACACAGAAAAAACCAAGCCATGAGGTCAAAGGAATTGTCCAAAGAGCTCCGTGACAGGATTGTGTCAAGGCACAGATCTGGGGAATGGTACCAAAATAATTCTGCAGGATTGAAGGACTCAGAGAACACAGTGGTCCCCATCATTCTTAAATGGAAGAAGTTTGGAACCACCAAGACCCTTCCTAGAGCTGACCGCCCGGCCAAACTGAGCAATCGGTGGAGAAGGGCCTTGGTCAGGGAGGTGACCAAGATCCCGATGGTCACTCTGACAGAGCTCCAGAGTTTCACAAGGCCAGACTGATTACCAGGACGTGTACTCACTTCACTGACAATTTCAACCTCTCCCTCACCAAGTCTGTAATACATACATGCTTCAAGCAGACGGGGGGCGGCAGGTAGCCTAGTGGTTAGGGCGATGGACAAGTAACCGAAAGGTTGCAAGATTGAATACCCGAGCTGACAAGGTAAAAATATGTCGTTCTGCCCCTGAACAAGGCAGTTAACCCACTGTTCCTAGGCTGTCATTGAAATTAAGAATCGGCTTGCCTAGTTAAATAAAAGGTCAAATAAATAAAATAGACCACCATAATCACTGTGACCAAGAAAGCGAAGGCAACCTGCCTAAATCACCACAGAACCGTAGCATGTTTCCTTTCAAAGCCATGAAGTGCTTTGAAAGGCTTGTCATGGGTCACAACATAATCATCCCGGAAACCCTAGACCCACTCCAATTCGCATACAGCCCTAACAGATCCGCATAATACGCAATCGCAAATCCCACTCCACACTGCCCTTTCCCACCTGGACAAAAGGAACACCTATGTGAGAATTCTGATCATTGACAACAGCTCAGTGGTCAACACCATAGTGACCACAAAGCTCATCACTAAGCTAAGGACCCTGGGACTAAACACCTTCCCTCTGCAACTGGATCCTGAACTTCCTGACGGCCGTCCCCAGGTGGTAAGGGTAAGCAACAACACATCTGCCACGGTGATCCTTAACACGGGGGCCCCTCAGGGGTGCATGCTTAGTCCTCTCCTGTACTCCCTGTTCACCCCACGACTGTGTGGCCAAGCACAACTCCAACACCATCATTAAGTTTGCTGATGACACAACAAGTTGTAGGCCTGATCACAGACAACGATGAGACAGCCTAGATCAGAGACCTGGCAGTGTGGTGCCATGACAACAACCTCTCTCAACGTGAGCAAAACCAAGGAGCTGATCTTGGACTACAGGAAAGGGAGGGCCAAACAGGCCCCAATTAACATCTACAGGGCTGAAGTTCCTTGTTGTCCACATCACCAACAAACGATCATGGTCCAAACACATGGTCCAATCAAAAACTTGATTTAATGAAAACCTGCTCCAGAGTGCTCAGGACCTCAGACTGGGGTCGAAGGTTCACCTTCCAACAGGACAACAACAGCCAAGGCAACGCAGGAGTGGCTTCGGAACAAGTCTCTGAATGTCCTTGAGTGGCCCAGCCAGAGCCCGGATTTGAACCCGATCAAACATCTCTGGAGAGACCTGAAAATAGTTGTGCAGCAACACTCCCCATCCAACCTGACAGAGCTTGAGAGGATCTGCAGAGAAGGTGAAAAACTCCCCAAATACAAGTGTGCCAAGCTTATAGAATCATACCCAAGAAGACTCGAGGCTGTAATCGCTGACAAAGGTGCTTCAACGGTTTTTTATTTTACCCTTATTTGACTGGGCAAGTCAGTTAATAACAAATTCTTATTTTCAATGACGGCCTAGGAACAGTGGGTTAACTGCCTTGTTCAGGAGCAGAAGACAGATTTTTACCTTGTCAGCTCATGGAATTGATCTCGCAACCTTTCGGTTACTAGTCCAACGCTCTAATCACTAGGCTATCTGCCGCCCCAAAGTACTGAATAAAGGGTCTGAATACTTTCTGAACTTCTCTGTCCAGTTATTCTGCGGCGAACAACAATTCTATCAATTGTCTTCTAAGATGAAACTTCAGTAAAAACACAGCTTAGTTGGTATGAAGGTGCTGTGTGATAAACCAAAAAAACAGCCGCTTAACATAAGACAATCCCAGGAAGCCCCTTTAGCCGTAGAGGAGTGATGAATAGCAGAGAGTAGGGGGACATTGGAAGCATCAAACCTCACTGGCGTGAGAGAGCCCTTTAATCTGAACCCCCCTCCATCTCTCCCGGTCCGTGATGTTCGTCTCAGCACTCACTTTGAAATCACTACTTCAACTACAGTAGCTTGGCAGCCACTCTGTACAGCCAGTTGTAGGCAATTATTTTACTTACAACATGTCAATGGATAGTTTCATCTACCTTGGAAGGGGTGTATTTCCTGAAAGCTCCGTAGCATTAACATCATCCTTTGGCCGATCTATGAACTTAGTGCTATGAATTTAGGTGGGAATCACCCCTAGTCAGTTTTCCTATTGAAATAGTGAGTCAGATCATTAAGTCGTCAACACCTGTCAGGTTAGGTGACAAAGCAAAGGACATGATATCAGCATTTGGAAACCACTTGACATCATTGGCATAGCATTACATCAACTTATTTGGTGCTTTTTTGCTGTAATATAACTTCAGTTCTCACCATCAGCTCCATTTAACATGTGTAATTTGTTTGTTTTCATTGATTTTATGGGACCCAGGGCTCCCTGTAAAGCATGGGCTATTGTCAATGAGTGGACTATCCTGGCTAAATAAATCAAACTAAATTAATGAGCAGTCAGCACTATTGTTCTGTTGAAGAGTTCAAGTGGCAACAGCCACCACAGCCTTCCAGGGGTCGGCGTGATAAGGAGCGGCACAGGGAAGACGTTTGTGTTGGCCGAGGCTCATGGGACATGTTCTGAAAGCAGTGTTTCAACTTCCACCTCTCTCTGGGTTGTCGGTTGTCAGCATTTCTGTTAGTTTAAGGCTGATATTTTTTATCTCCTGAGTCTGCCCATCCTGCTTACGTCCCTTTGTTAAGAGTTGTCAATTCCTCTCTTTTCCTAAAGCAACAGGAAGAGGTCTGTCAGCAGAATTATGCCTTCTGACCTCCTCCAGTCCACGTGTTGGGCTAAGCCTGTTATCTGTGGCCAGCGTAACACTCAAATAACCCTAGTGGTAGCACTGTACCGCTAACCAAACTAACCCCCTATCAACTGTACCGCTAACCAAACTAACCCCCTATCAACTGTACCGCTAACCAAACTAATCCCCTATCAACTATACCGCTAACCAAACCCCCCTATCAACTGTACCGCTAACCAAACCCCCCTATCAACTGTACCGCTAACCAAACCCCCTATCAACTGTACCGCTAACCAAACCCCCTATCAACTGTACCGCTAACCAAACCCCCTATCAACTGTACCGCTAACCAAACCCCCCTATCAACTGTACCGCTAACCAAACCCCCCTATCAACTGTACCGCTAACCAAACTCCCCTATCAACTGTACCGCTAACCAAACTCCCCTATCAACTGTAACGCTAACCAAACTAACACAAAAAAGCAATGCCTCGCTCCCCTACGTGACCTAGATATTGTATTGATATGTAGGCTGTGTGCCATTTTGAAATGTATGTACTGTAGTTCTGTCCTTGAGATGCTCTTGTCTATTAATGTTCTGCATTATGCTTTCGCAACAGCTAATGGAGATCCTAATAAAATACCAAACTCACAACCATATCAACTGTACCACTAACCACACACCAAGAGAGAGATGTGTGTGACTGCTATAATCTAATCTATAAAAAAAACCATTTCAGAAAATCTTTGTAAAATATATTTTGATCCAAAAGCTGATTTGCAAAAATACAAGATGTGCAATCACAATGGTTACAAGGCGTCATTTACTCATACTGTAACTATTTAGCCCGTCAATGTATTCAACTTCTATACTAGAAAACTCATCACATCTTTAAGGCAATCAAATTGCATAAAGCAGCTGAAATGTAGTGCTATATTCTATGAGTGACACATAATACCCAAGCTAGCTCTTCTGTGGAGTCTCTTCAAATGTCATAATAATAGTTGTCGTCAAATCTGACCAAGCATAGACCATCGTCTACCTCTACTCATCTTTTATTCTAGCTTGGTCCATTGCTGTCATTGTCAAGAAAACATGTTTGGCATGACAATGTGTGAGAGGGAGTAGGAATGATTATACTTATATTCCCCATAACAATGATCTTGAGAAGTCCTTTAAAAATGACTCAGTTTGAGGCACCAAAAGGTATTCAAAAGGACATTGTCAGTCCAACAACAGGGTCTGGTTCCAAGTCCACTCATGATAGCATAATGCTACACATGATCCAATGTGAGATGATGAGGGACGTTCATGGCAAATCCCAGAAGGCAGAGACAAATTGCTCTGATATTTACTGTAGGGTTCACTACAATGATATGTTCCTATGTCCAGTTATATTAGTATATTCAGTACATCACACCAATCCAAGGTTGTGTTCAGTAGCCCGTAAATAACCATGATTTCTTATTGGACAAGTTCAGGTAGTTAAGTCATTGGTAGTACAGCACCTCCCAGTTTCCTACCGCTTCCTTCTGTTTGGTGCTTAATGGACACGACCCAGGATTTCAACTGACTGGGTTATAGGGGCAATCTGGGATTCAAACAAACAACAAAGTGGTGGATATATCAATCCCAGGTTGTCCCTTTAAGTCTATTCTATCCTTTTCAGTGTAACATCTCTCTGAGGACACAAAGCAACAGTATTAGCCTAAGTACCCTTTTGCTACAAAGTCAGTCAAGAGTGCTTATCAATATGGAATCACATTCATCTTATCAATCTAAAAATAAATATGTATCAGTCAGTAATACATTACAACAATGGAAACAGTAAAGTGTGAGATCAAAATAACATGATCTGTGTGTTTAGATTTTTTGGGTCAATATTTCATGATATAAATGTACATCAGAAGAAAAACAAGGCCGAAAGTCACAGAACAAAAGTAAAAGAGAAAGAACAATACAAACCATCCAATCTAAATGGGAAAAGGTTGGTTGTATCAGTGGTGGTTATAATGTCCTGCTATGCAAAGATGTTGGCGATGAAATCACGAAATCGTTTGGCGTACTGTTCTGGGTGGACAGTGGAGATTTCAGCACCAGCCTGAAGACAGAGGCATAGAGAAGGGTACACGTCAGACCGAGTAGCTCATATAAATGGGAATGAAAAGCGTCAATGAAATGCTCATTTTCCGGATAAAAGTTAAACAAATAAGATAGTGCCTACAGGAAGTATTCATACCTCTTGACTAATTCCACATTTTGTTGTTACAGCCTGAATTAAAAATGGATTAAATGTTGGAAATTTCACCCATCTACACACAATACCCCATAATGACAAAGTGAAAACATGTTTTTAGACATTGAAAATGAAATGGAAAACTATCACACACAAGTATTCACACGCCTCAATCAACACGTTTGAATCACCTTTGGCAACAATTACAGGTGAGTTTATATGGGTAAGTCTCTAAGAGCTTTCCACATCTGGATTGTGCAACATTTGCCCATTAGTCTTTTCAAATTTCTTTAAGCACTGTCAAATTTGTTGTTGATCAACAATTTTCAGGTCTTGCCATAGATTTAAGTAGATTTAAGTCTAAACTAACTCGGCCACTCAGGAACATTCACCCTCTTCTTGGTAAGCAACTACAACGAAGATTTGGCCTTGTGTTTTAGGTTATTGTCCGGCTGAAAGGTGAATTAATCTCCCAGTGTCTGGTGGAAAGCAAAATTAACCAGGTTTTCCTCTAGGATTTTGCCTGTGCTTTGTGCAATTCCCTTTCTTTCTTATCCTGCAAAACTCTCCAGTCCTTAACAATTACAAGCATACCCATAACATGATGCAGCCACCACTATGCTTGAAAATATGGAAAGTGGTACACAGTAATGTTTTATATTGGGTTTGACCCAAACATAATACTTTGTATTCAAACCTTGTCTCAGAGCATTTTGTATTATTCTGTACATAAATCCAATACCTCCGCTTGGTATGTATTAATTTTTGGATGTCCATCACCTATTTTGTATTACAATCCATATTATACGTTACGAATTTGTAAAATGTAGAATATATTACAGATTCTAGCTAGGTGGCTATGTCAGCTAGGCTAGGGGTTAAGGTTAAGTTTAGAAGTTAGGTTAAAGGATTAGATTTAGCTAAAAGGTTTAAGGTTAGCTAACATGCTAAGTAGCGGCAAAGTAACTAAAAAGTAGCAAGAAGTTGAAAAGTTACTAATTAGCTAAAATGCTGAAGTTGTCCATGATGAAATTCAAACTCGCAACCTTTGGGTTGCTAGACGTTCACGTTATATGCCCACCCATGCCGACAAACCACCCTACTTTAGTTTTTGCCTTAAGCAACCACCCGTCTTATGTAACCATACCAAACATAACATATACTATTTTGATTGTCCCGGATGCATTTTTAATATGTTACGTCTAGTTTATTAGACCAGGCTGTATTTAAGGTATATTTTTCAGTATTACTTTAGTGCCTTGTTGCAAACAGGTTTGGTGCATGGTTTGGAATATGTTTTATTCTGTACAGCCTTTTTTTCAATCAGTCAATTAAGTTTGTATTGTGTAGTAAATACGCTGAACAAAAATATAAACAACATATAAAGGGTTGGTCCCTTGTTTCATGAGCTGAAATAAAAGATCCCAGAATTGTTCCATAAACATTTTGCACAAATTTGTTTACATCCCTGTTAGTGAGCATTTCACCAAGATAATCCAACCACCTGACATGTGTGGAAAATCAAGAAGCTAATTAAACAGCATGATTATTACACAAGTGCACCTTGTACTGGGGACAAAACACCCCTCTAAAATGTCACACAACACCACAGATGTCTCAGGTTTTGAGGGAGCGTACAATTGGCATGCTGCCTGCAGGAATGTCCATCAGAGCTGTTGTCAGAGAACGTTATGTTAATTTCTCTATCATAAGCCGCCTCCAACGTCGTTTTAGAGAATTTGGCTGTGCCTCCAACCGGTGTCGTGTGGGCGAGCGTTAGCTGATGTCAACGTGAACAGAGTGCCCCATGGTGGCGATCAGGTTATGGTATGGGCAGGCATAAGCTACGGAGAACAAACACAACTGCATTTTATCAATAGCAATTTGAATGACCAGAGATAACGTGACGAGATCTTGGAGGCTAATTGTTGTGCCAGTCATCCACCACCACCACCTCATGTATCAGCATGATAATGCACAGCCTCATGTCGCAAGGATTTGTACACAATTCCTGGAAGCTGAAAGTGTCCCAGTTCTTCCATGGTCTGCATACTCACCAGACAAGTCACCCATTAAGCATTTTTGGGATGCTCTGGATTGACGTGTACGACAGCATGTTACAGTTCCCGTCAATATCCAGCAACTTCGCACAGCCATTGAAGGAGTGAGACAACATTCCACAGGCTACAATCAACAGCCTGATCAACTCTATGCGAAGGAGATGTGTCACGCAGCATGGTGGTCACAACAGATACTGACTGGTTTTCTGATCCACGGCTCTACCTTTTTTTAAGGTATGTGACCAACAGATGCATAGCTGTATTTCCAGTCATGTGAAATCCATAGACTAGGACTTAATGGACTTATTTCAATTGACTGATTTCCTTCTATGAACGGTAACGCAGTTGGATGTTACGTTTATATTTTTGTTCAGTATACAATGTTATTAATCCATCCTCAGTTATCTCCTATCACAGCCACTAAACTCTGTAACTGTTATAAAGTCACCATTGGCCTCATGGTGAAATCCCTGAGCGGTTTCCTTCCTCTCCGGCAACAGAGATAGGAAGGACGACTAAACATGTAGTGACTGGGAGTACTGATACACCATCCAAAGTGTAATTAATAACTTGATGCTCAAAGGGATAATTTGTGTTTACCCATCTACCAATAGGTGCCCTTCTTCGCAAGGCATTGGAAAACCTCTCTGGTCTTTGTGGTTGAATTGGTGTTTGAAATTCACTGCTTGATAGAGGGAACTTACATATAATTGTATGTGTGAGGTACAGAGACCAGGTAGCCATTCAAAAATCATGTTAAACACTATTATTGCACACAGAGTGATCTTATTACATGACTTGTTAAGCCACATTGTTAGGGATTAAATACTTGAGTCTAACTTTCATTTTTTATGAATTAGTCAAATGTTCAAAAACAAATTATGCTAACATTATGGGGTATTGTGTGTAGGCCAATGACCAACAATCTACATGTAATTCATTTTAAATTCAGGACGTAACAACAAAATGTGGAAAAAAATCAAGGGGTGTAAATACTTTCTGAAGGCCCTGTAATCTAATGGGAGAGCCTTAACCCTCTTATTTCAAAGATGTGATCAGCACAACATTGAAACCAGGGAAAACAAGAAATGACATTGGTAATAGATCACTTTCAATTATCGATTAATAGGGAATGATGTTAGAAAAAGCAATAAATGCACAGTATGCACCAGGCTGTATCACATGATGGGGAGTCCCATAGGGTGGCGCACAATTGGCCCAGCGATGTCCGGGTTTGGTCGGTGCAGGCCGTCATTGTAAATAAGAATTTGTTCGTAACTGACTTGCCTAGCTAAATAAAGGTTAACATTACAGTATGCACTGAGTATCTCATCCCTTCGCCCTTTTCACTCACCCCATGCTTGACAGTTTTGGCTGCGTGAGCGGCTTTCTTCTTGGTGTCGTACTGTGTTAGAACGTCTATCAGACCCATGAAGTACACCTCCTTCTGAGGGGCTCCTGAGGGGGGAAAACAGACCAGATGCTGAATAAAGTCACTGCTTAAAAACCCAAATGACCCAACTTCCAGTGTAACTTCAAATCCAGGAATAGAGTCAATTCCATTTAAAAAATCATTCAATTCAGTAGGGAAATTGAGAATCCAATGTCTTAAAATGATTAACTTGATCCAAACCCTGTAATTTCCAAACTGCCCTTGAACCTACCAGGGGCACTCCTTATGGCATACACATCCACATAGGGGTCAAACTCCCCGGGCCCCAGGGGCTTGCAGGAGGCCATGTAGCCAGCGATGCCCTCAGGAGACGTGCTGTAGGAGCACGCGTTAGGGACCTGCATCAGGCCATTCTCAGTCTCCCCATCCTCCTCAATAGAGGGTTCCTCTCCCTCCTCCTCTTCCCGCTCAGCCCGCCCCAAGTCATGGATACCCAGGAGCAGGCTGTAGTCCATAATCTTTAGCTTGACAAGAAACTATAGAACAGGACACACACACCAGATGATTACTATGAATGGAGATGGTGGTATAATGGCAACAAACAGCTAGAATGTTTCTACTGCCACCTTGTGTTAGACTCAATAGAATAGGATGACAGTTTCTAGAACTTGAGAGGTCAACATAGAAATAGACTGAATTCTAGTTTTAAATCTGTGGAGGTCACATTACCTCCACATCTCTGTTGAGTTTCTCCATGACCTTCTCCTTCTGCTCCTCGTTCACATACACCTTCTGCATGTTGTTTCTGAAGTCCATGTCCTTGTAGGTGGGCAGCTCTTTCACCTGAGGAACCGTTATGAAACAAACGCATGAGAACTTTCCCAAGCATGTCAAGTGGCCCCTAAAACTAAACTCTGGACCTCAAAGACCATTCCACTACATTTAAAAAAAAATTCAAGGATCATCAATTTGTAATATTTTGCAATTGTTTCCAGTCGCCACCAGTATATTGCCACAACCTCATGAGGAAAAAAACAACTTACTCTTCAAATAAAATCTTATTGGTCACAAACACATGGTTAGCATATGTTATTGTGAGTTTAGCAAAATGTTTATGCTTCTAGATCTGACAGTGCAGGAGTATCTAGTATCAACAAAACCTAATATCTAACTAATTTCACAGCAAAACCTAATACACACAATCTAGTAAAGGAATGGGATAAGAATATATAAGTTTAAAATATATGGATCAGCCGTGACAGAGTGGCTAAGATGAAATAATGTAGGATACAGTATATACAATATACAACTTTCAATGCAGAATTACCTTCCCATTGTTCCTCAACTGCAGTGTATGATATACAACTTTATAATCGCTGAGTCTTTACTTTTATCCAGCATAAAAAAATATATATTTCAAATTTTGCTACATAAGACCAAGTCAAGGTGGTGGGTCACATGTATTGTGGGTTAGTGTCACAATACCAGAATTTTGACTTTAATTCCAATAGCAGGTTTAGTATCACGATGCTCGATACCAGAACGATACCATGGCAAAAGAAGGTGTATTAGCCAAAGTCACAGAATGGCACTTGAGCTCAAACTCATTAAACTTTACATTTTTCAGAGACAGCCATGTATGCATTAATGCAGAATCCAAAACTCTGTCCTCGGGACCCCAAGGGGTGCACATTTTGTTTTTGCTCTAGCACTACATAGCTAATTCAAATAATCAAGCTTTGATCATTTTAATCAGCTGTGCAGTCTTAACGGGAAAAAACAAAACATGCACCCCATGGTTTCCTGAGAACAGAGTTCGGGAAACGCTGTATTAATGAATTAACTGCATCATACAATCAATTTGACTTCATTTTTACCAATGTAGCTACATAACATAATGGTAATAATTTATTTGAATGCTATATCTATTGATAAACCAGGTATATCAAGATATAGGCCTATTCTCAACACAGGTGAATGCATATTCAATAAGAGTGTATGCATTGATGTTTTGAGCTTGTTTTGGCTGATTTTATGGGGCTACAGAGGAATCAACAACATTTGCATAAAAGCAGCAATGCCTTCTTTTATAAATGCATGCTCTATATCTATGAGCTAATGACATCATTCACACACACACAGTGAAAAAGACTGGAGAGATGTGACTATGGCGAGGGACACAAAGTGAATTAATAAAGATTTTGGGAATGGCTAGGTTTCCATCCAATTGGCGACAGATTTTCATGCGAATATTTAAACAAATCTGTATAACAACTATATGCACATTTTCCCACCAGAGATGTGTTTCTATCACATTTACTTTTTACACTATAGGTTAGAGCCTAGGTGGCAGGGTAGCCTAATGGTTAGAGCATTGGACTAGTAACCGAAAGGTTGCAAATTCAAATCGCCGAGCTGATAAGGTACAAAATCTGTCGTTCTGCCCCTGAACAGGCAGTTAACCCACTGTTCCTAGGCAGTCATTGAAAATAAGAATTTGTTCTTAAATGACTTGCCTAGTAAAATCAAATAAATTCACTGTGTGGTCTACCTACACCTGTTGTATTTGGCACATGTGACAAATAAAATTTGATTTAACATGCATTTATATTTGGTACAGAATTTTTAGGTATTATGTCACATGCAGCCTTTTATCATCAAATCAAAGTGTATTTGTCACGTGCGCCAAATACAACAGGTGTAGGTAGACCATACAGTGAATTAATTTTACTATAGAAGGTATAGGTATAGAAATTCTTACTTACAAGCCCTTAACCAACAATGCAGTTAAGAAAATACAAAAAAATAAATCAAAGTAAGAATAACAAATAATTAAAGAGCAGCAGTAGATAACAATAGCGGGGCTATATACAGGGGGCACCGGTGTTGAGGTAATATGTACATGTAGATAGAGTTATTAGTGACTATGCATAGATAGAGTAGCAATTGTTCTCGCGGGAGGAGAGGGGCAATGCAAATCATCTGGGTAGCCATTTGATTAGATGTTCAGGAGTCTTATGGCTTGGGGTAGAAGCTAGGAGCCTCTTGCATCTAGACTTGGCACTCCGGTACTGTTTGCCGTGCGGTAGCACAGAGAACAGTTTATGACTAAAGTGGCTGGAGTTTGACAATTTTTAGGGCCTTCCTCTGACACTGCCTGGTATAGAGGTCCTGGATGGCAGGAAGCTTGGCCCTGGTGATGTACTGGGCCGTACGCACTACCCTCTGTAGTGCCTTGCGGTCAGAGGCCGAGTAGTTGTCATACCAGGCAGTGATGCAACCCGTCAAATGCTCTCGATGGTGCAGCTGTAAAACCTTTTGAGGATCTGAGGACCCCCGACAAATCTTTTCAGTCTCCGGAGGGGGAATAGGTTTTATAGTGTCCTCTTCACGACTGTCTTGGTGTGCTTGGACCATGTTAGTTTGTTGGTGATGTGGACACCAAGGAACTTGAAGCTCTCAACCTTCTCCACTACAACCCCGTCGAAGAGAATGGGGGCGTGCTTTGTCCTCCTTTTCCTGTAGTCCACAATCATCTCCTTTGTCTTGATCACGTTGAAGGAGAGGTTGTTGTCCTTGCACCACATGGTCAGGTCTCTGGCCTCCTCCCTATAGGCTCTCATCGTTAAATGGGTTTCCATCGTATTTTCAACTCTACTGATGTTTCTCACAAAACATTGTTTTATATAGCGAGATTATATTATGGGAAAAATAGTAAGAATGGTAGCCAAGCATCGATTATCATGTCACCAAAATAAGGCCCTTGATATTTACTGGAAAGGGGCATCAAGCTCATCACCTTGCACTTTCACCACCCTGTTTTGCTCATAATTTAGTTCCTCTGTACCCTAATAAACTGCATGCTTTCCCGATGAGTCGTAGAGGGAGGACCACAGAACATGTTATCACGTGACTAAGTTTAATTCAATATGATGGTTATTATATCAATACCAACCCAAAAAGATCCCACCTTGTCTGGCGTATTTTGTTTTGTCGACATTAAAAGATTGGATGGAAACCTGGTTAATGATTATGTTTTTTTGGTGACAATCAGCACATTTTGCATTATGGTACCACAAACAAAGTACTATGGTAGTGAATTGATGTTAGCGTCATCTGTAAGATAGCAAAAAAAGTTGGAAGCTACTGGTATGTTCTGTTCATGCATTGTAAAGTGTTCTAGCCTGTAAAGGACATTGCTTTGCGAACAGTAATTAACAGTTGCAACATTTCTACATTATTCAACTGTTTGCTTCTGTACAGCATGAGAGGAGAGCTAACATGATGCATCCCAGACTCACAGTGAGTTCAGTGGTTCCTCAATACAGGCTAGATCTAGCAATGGATAACTGGAGCAGGCACGGTGCTCTCGTGCCATAAGGTGATATTGTCTACAGACTTGATCCTTTCTCAGTCAGTAGACAAAGTGAAACGAGTTTGATAGAAGTACCGAAAGTAACAAATTCTAGTACCAAACTATTTTTAAAGTGTTATAGGATATAAAAAGTTCCGAACTTTCGGTATACCGTGCGACACTACTGTGGGTGCCTAACAGAGCTAGTCCTTAAGGCAATTTTCACATGCATGGTTGGTTGGGTGAGACAGACATTCTTAGTTGGCTTACCCGCTCTTTGTCACTTGCTTCACGAGACACCAGAGAGCCCTGAGTATCAATAAGATTAGAGTTTAATAGGCAAGGTCAGGGATTATACGAGTGTAAATCATGAAGTAGCGTAAGGAACAAGCATTACAGAACACTACAGGTGTATAAGCATTATACAACAGGTGACTAGAGTTGCAAAATTCCAGTAACTTTCCCCAAAAGTATTTAAGAAATAAATCCTCCAATCAGGATTCCTGGAAAACCTGGGGATTTTCAGTAAGTAACAGGAATTTTGCAACCCTAGGTGTGTCTCTCTCTCATCTGGATGTAGTACTGTGTGTGTGTGTACGCGTTTGTGTTTTTCTTTCAGTCTCACCTTAAGGTCGTACTTCCTGTGCACCACCAGTCTGTGGCTGAACATGTTCCTCATGACGATCAGGTAGGTCTCCTCATTCTCTACACCCACACGGTACATCCCCAGGAACTGGGGCAGCAGAGTGCTTCCGTGACACTTCACTATGTGCTGCAGCCAGGGAGAAGAGGGGGACAAATTAATGGCGAATAGACTGGGATTGTGTCTGAAATTACTCCAAGGGCCCAGGTCAAAAGTAGTGCATTATATAGAGCCATTTAAAAAAATTACAAGCAAACGTCACGTTTGAGGGATGCACACGCATCCCACACCAAAAACCTCTGTAGCAGGATAGCTAACGCTTAAGTCGAGACCTTGACTAATAGTGAGTGAGTGATTGAAAAATAAAAACACGCAAGACTGACGGAGCTATAGCTCTGTTCAACAAGTATATTATTCTTCTGGCTATACCCATCTCTATTTGTGATATTTTACCTTGCCTGGCTGGCTTGCTACAGTAGGTAATCAAACCTCTGATGAAATCTGTGATGTATCTGATTACATGTTTGTTAACTTGAATGAGCTGCATTTGAAGTTGCACGTGATCATATCCACTGCTAGGTAAACAGAGCTTTTTGATTCCAAACTGCGCTCACAACTTCTCATAAAGTGGCCTGGAAATGGTTCTGTAGAATAGGATGCCATCTGGAACACATCAGTACTATACATTCACATGATTCCTTTCACCTCTGGTTGAATATGAAAATGAAACATTTTTCTACACTGGAACCCGAATTACTTGCTCTTACATTTTCTCTTTGTCTTGCTCTCTCTCTCTTTCCAGGTTACAAATATGTCCCCACTTAGTCTGATCAAAAATGTGTCAGACCAAGTGTCAAATTGAAACAGAGGTGGTCCCTGCAGATATCTCCTTACTATTAACCTTTCTGGCGTAGGCGTTCCGCTAGCGACCCACCTCGACAACATCTGGTGAAATTGCAGAGTGCCAAATTCAAGTCATAATAAACATTCATAAAAAAATACAAGTGTTATGCATCAGTTTAAAGATGAACTTCTTGTTAATCCAGCCGCTTTGTCAGAATCCAAAAAGGATTTACGGTGAAAGCATACCATGCGATTATCTGAGGACAGCGCACGGCTTACAAAAGCATACAAACATTTTAGGAATTACAAAAGTCAGAAATAGCGATAAAATGAATTACTTACCTTTGAAGAACTTCATATGTTTGCAGTCACAAGAGTCCCAGCTACACAATAAATTTTTGTTTTGTTCGATAAAGTCCCTCTTTATATCTCAAAAACTCTGTTTTGTTGGCGCGTTTCATTCAGTAATCCACTGGCTCAAAGCCGGTCAAAACCTGCAGATGAATACATCCTAATAGTACCGGTAAAGTTCATCAAAACATATCAAATTATGTTTATAATCAATCCTCAGGTTGTCAATTGTCTAAATAATCGATAATATTTCAACCGGACAATAGCGTATTCAATTAAAAGGAAAAACAACGAAGGGGGCGCAATCGGGTACGCGCGCAAACCAGCAATACATGATTCTACACTCCACTGACAGAAAGGTCTCATTCTTCTTAATTTTTCAGAAAACAAGCCGGAACAATGTCTAAAGACTTGACATCTAGTGGAAGCTATAGGAACTGCAATCTGGGTCCGAACCCATTAGATACTCTAAATCAAATCAAATTTTATTTGTCACATACACATGGTTAGTAGATATTAATGCGGGTGTAGCAATGTGTAGCAATGCTTGTGCTTCTAGTTTCGACAATGCAGTAATAACCAACGAGTAATCTAACCTAACAACCAATTCCACAACTACAACCTTATGCACACACAAGTTTATGGGGATAAAGAATTTGTACATAAAGATATGAATGAGTGATGGTACAGAACGGATGTGGCAAGATGCAGTGGATGGTATCGAGTACAGTATATACAGTGGGGCAAAAAAATTGTGCAAGTTCTCCCACTTAAAAAAGATGAGAGGCCTGTCATTTTCATCATAGGTACACTTCAACCATGACAGACAAAATGAGAGAAAAAAAAAATCCAGAAAATCACATTGTAGGATTTTTAATGAATTTATTTGCAAATTATGGTGGAAAGTAAGTATATGGGCCATTGAATAAGTCCGTAAACACACCAGCCAGCTCTAAGCATTCAATTGAAAATACCCACATAAAAAATAACACTTCCTGGATGGATTTTCCTCAGGTTTTCACCTGCCATATCAGTTCAATTATACTCAGACATTTTAACAGTTTTGGAAACTTTAGAGTGTTTTCTATTGAAATCTACTAATTATATGCATATCCTAGCTTCTGGGCCTGAGTAAAAGGCAGTTTACTTTGGGCACGCTTCTCATCCAGATGTCGAAATACTGCGCCCAACCCATAAGAAGTTTTGAGCAAAGCTTCCCTCAAGAAGGCAGGGGCTGTACTAGACATAAAAAAATCACAAGGCAGTGATGTTTAAAC
Organism: Oncorhynchus gorbuscha; assembly: GCF_021184085.1. Taxonomy (NCBI): domain Eukaryota; kingdom Metazoa; phylum Chordata; class Actinopteri; order Salmoniformes; family Salmonidae; genus Oncorhynchus; species Oncorhynchus gorbuscha. Next base: position 92,790,505 of record NC_060175.1, read on the forward strand.
AACCAGTGACTCTTGACTTGAACTTACTACCTCAGGCCGCTATTGTTTAAACATTTTAGACAAAGAGAATACACTGAGTCCATGTACACATTTGATTCTGATGGACACAGAGAACATGGAGATTCTGAGAACATGGAGATTCTGAGAACATGGACACGCAGACTCTTGCGAGCAGTGTGGGTGCAATGATTGAATAGAGTGTACATTTATTTTGCAACGCCTGTGCACGCGATGTGTCCGGACACTGTGGAAACTTATTTTTTAAATTCTTTGGCCTGGCAGATGCATCACTCTACTGGTACAACAAAGTCAAGGCAACAATGCTGAGTACAGGTGGGAAAATGTCACAAGTGGATCCTGCAGTCTTCTATTGTCTTGATCAAGACTGCAATGTGACTGGAGTACTTACCAGTCATGTCGATGGCTTCATCTGGGGGAGGCTCACAGGCCTTTGCTACGACTGTGATTCCACACCTCAAAGCTGTTTTCCAGGTTGGCCACAAAGGAGCAGCTGTCTGACTGCCTGACTAAAAAGGGAGCATACGGTCTTGTGCTCCTAAAGGCACCCAGTAATGGAAAGTGGCAGCTTGAGTAATAAAAATAAAAACTGTTACACAACCCAACTTAAATAATACTTGGGACATTTAATTATTTTGTTGATGTTTTATTTGTGGGAGATTGGTAAGTTCATGTTTTAACTATAACCCTATATTTCTGTTATTACGGTGCTATCACTCTGTTATTAGTACGCCTGCTCCGTAGTCTCACTGGAGATGGACCTGGCTGGAGTGTGAATGTGACTATGTACTGTGGAAATACGGTGAAGTAAACATTGTTAAATTTTAAGTTAACGGCAAACCCCAACAAATAAAAAAAGAACTGACTTCACTGATAGCAAGTACATTATCCCTCAAAATAGTTATGACCGATATGTGGTTGTCTCACCCAACCATCTTAAGATGAATGCACTACTTGTAAGTCGCTCTGGATAAGAGCGTCCGCTGAATGACTAAAATGTAAATGTAATCGTTTCAAATTCAAATGTAACCAAAATGTTTTCCCTCCCATGAACACGAATTGATAAACACCAAGTTCAATGAGACTTAAATTTGTGTTAAAGTATAATTGACTCAATTTTCTCCATTCCAAAGATAGAAACTGTATTGAGGTGGAAAAAAACTCTCCTCGCCTAGTGAACGGCTTGCTATGCAAAACACAAGGCATGGATGAACAGTCCTAGATGATATACCCCCCTACTACTACAACCTAACACTAGTTCCGCCAGAGTACACAGACCAGACAATATGACTCAGTAGAAGATGCTAATTTGCAATTCAAGGAAGCCCATGTTGCTTTAATGCTTTTGATGCAACCAATCAATGTTTTTGTTTATCAAATGCACTGTTCATTTCACCCAGCAGTACTAGAGAGCATTGCAACACTTGACCATTATAAAAAGGGTAACTTTACCCTCCCTTGGCCTGTATTACAAATTGCACCCTATTCCCTATGTAGTGCGCAAATTTTGACCAGGACCCATAGGACTCTGGTCAACAGCAGTGCACTATAAAGGAGATATGCCTTTTAGGATGAATAAATTGGGTTTTGAAATGAAGTTAATTGAGCTGTCCACAGCCCGGGGGTAATTACATTACCTGGTGGTATTCAGACAGGATGCCGTGCATGTCTGCCACGTCCTCACTAGAGATCTGCTTAATGACCAGCGTGCGGTCATAGGAGGTCAGGAGGATCCCCTCCCCCTGGGCGTCCCCACCCCTTACAGGAGGGCTACGGGTCAAAGAGACCTACAGGGATGAGAGAAAAATAGGGTCGTATTCATTAGTTTGCACCTTTTATCGTGCTTCTACATCTGCATTGCTTGCGCTTTGGGGTTTTACATTCAGTATAAGCACTTTGTGACAACTGCTGATGTAAAAAGGGCTTTATAAATACTCCTGATTGATTGGAAAAGTTCAGGAAGTCCCACCCCATATCAGTCAGTTTTCTTCTGTTGATGATGACGATCTTAATATTTAACCTATTGCTTTAGTAGTCATTTGGCTCTGGATGGATTACTGGCATCCATACATGCACATAGGGAGTGAATGAAGAGGAATACTCCTTTTGAATAATGCGCTATGTCAAGATGTATCAAATATATTTATACACACACAAAATTAGTATAACCAAACTAGAGGTCAACCGATTAATCGGAATGGGCGAGTAATTAGGGCCGATTTCAAGTTTTCATAACAATCGGAAATCAGTATTTTTGGGGGCCGATTTGCCAATTAAAAATATATAAATGTTTATATATACACACACCTTTATTTAACTAGGCAAGTCAGTTAAGAACACATTCTTATTTTAGGAATGTGGAACAGGAACGGTGGGTTAACTGCCTCGTTCAGGGGCCGAACGACAGATTTTTCACCGTGTCAGCTCGGGGGTCCAATCTTGCAACCTTACAGTTAACTAGTCCAAACGCAATAACGACCTGCCTCTCGCTCGTTGCACTCCACAAGGAAACCGGCTGTTATGCGAATGCAGTAAGCCAAGGTAAGTTGCTAGCTAGCATTAAACTGATCTTTTCTACACATGGTTAACTACACATGGTTAATGATATTACTAAATATTATCTAGCGTGTCCTGCGTTGCATATAATCTGACTGAGCATACAAGCATCTAAGTACCTGACTGAGAGGTGGTAGGCAGAAGCAGGCGCGTAAACATTCATTCAAACAGCACTTTCGTGCGTTTTGCCAGCAGCTCTTCGTTATGTGTTAAGCATTGCGCTGTTTATGACTTCAAGCCTATCAACTCCCGAGATGAGGCTGGTGTAACCGAAGTGAAATGGCTAGCTAGTTAGCGCGCGCTAATAGCGTTTCAAACGTCACTCACTCTTCAGACTTCTAGTAGTTGTTCCCCTTGCTCTGTATGGATAACGCTGTTTCGATGGTGGCTGTTGTCGTTGTGTTGCTGGTTTGAGCCCAGGGAGGAGCGAGGAGAAGGACGGAAGCTATACTGTTACACTGGCAATACTAAAGTGCCTATAAGAACATCTAATAGTCAAAGGTTAATGAAATACAAATGGTATAGAGGGAAATAGTCCTCTATATCGGCCAACTAATCGGTATCAGCTTTTTTGGTCCTCCAATAAAATCGGTATTTGCGTTGAAAAATCATAATCGGTCGACCTCTAAACCAAACATTAGGAACACCTTTCTAATAGTTAGTTGCACCCCCCCTTTTGCCCACAGAACAGCCTCAATTTGTCGGGACATGGACTCTACAAGGTGTCGAAAGCTTTCTACAGGGATGCTTACAACGCTTTCTTGACACATGTGAAACTATTGAGCATGAAACTCAGCAGCGGTGCAGCCTGACACATACTACCATACCCAGCTCAAAGACACTTAAATCTTTTGTCTTGCCCATTGTCCCTCTGAATGAAAAACATACACAATCCATGTCTCAATTGTCTCAAGGCTTTAAAATAGTTATTTATTTTGTCTCCACCCCTTCATCTACACTGATTGAAGTGGACTTAAGAAACATCAATAAGAGATCATAGCTTTCACCTGGTCAGTCTGTTATGAAAAGAGAAGGTGTCCTTAATAATGTTTTGTATGCTCAGTGCCTTCAGAATCTTTTTCCAAATTTTGTTACGTTACAGCTTTATTCTAAAATGGATTACAGACCTCCCGGGTGGGCAGTGGTTAAGGGCGCTGTACTGCAGCACCAGCTGTGCCACCAGAGACTCTGGGTTCGCGCCCAGGCTCTGTCGTAACCGGCTGCGACCGGGAGGTCCGTGGGGCGACGCACAATTGGCACAGCGTCGTCCAGGTTAGGGAGGGCTTGGCCGGTAGTGATATCCTTGTCTCATCGTGCGCGCCAACCAAGGTTGCCAGGTGCTTCCTCCGACACATTGGTGCGGCTGGCTTCCGGGTTGGATGCGCGCTGTGTTCAGAAGCAGTGCGGCTTGGTTATCGGGGGGTGTCAGTGCAAAAACCAAGCCATGAAGTTGAAGGAATTGTCCTTAGAGCTCAGAGACAGAATTGTATCAAGGCACAGGTGCCAAAAAACACTTGCAACATTGAAGGCCCTCAAGAACACAGTGGCCTCCATCATTCTAAAATGGAAGAAGTTTGGAACCACCTAGAGCTGGCCCCCGGCCAAACTGAGCAATTGGGGGACAAGGGACTTGGTCAGGGAGGTGAACAAGAACCCGATGTTCACTCTGACAGAGCTCTAGAGTTCCTCTGTGGAGATGGGAGAAACTTCCAGGAGGAAAACTCTCTCTAAAGCCCTGCACCAATCAGGCCTTTAGGGTAGAGTGGCCAGATGAAAGCCACTCCTCAGTAAAAGGCACATGACAGCCCGGTTGGAATTTGCCAAAAGGCGCCTAGACTCTCAAACCATGAGAAACAAGATTCTCTGGTCTGATGAAACTAAGATTAAATTCTTTGGCCTGAGACTAATCAGGATCGAGGCAAAGATGAACAGAGCAAAGTACAGGGAGATCCTTAACAAAAACCTTCTCCAGAGTGCTCAGACTGGGGTGAAGATTCACCTTCCAACAGGACAACAAACCTAAGCACACAGCAAGAGTGGCTTCGGGACAAGTCTCAATGTCCTCGAGTGGCCCAACCACAGCCCAGACTGGAATCTGATTGTAAATCTCTGGAGAGACCTGAAAATAGCTGTGCAGCAAAGCTCCCTAATCCAACCTGACAGAGCTTGAGAGGCTCTGCAGAGAAGAAAGGGAGAAACTCCCCAAATACAGGTGTGCCAAGTTTGTAGCATCATACCCAAGAAGACTCGAAGCTGTAATCGCTGCCAAAGGGGATTCAACAAAGTACTGAGTAAAGGGTCTGAATACTTTTGTAAATGTGATCAGTTTTTTTATTTAATACATTTGAACAATTTCAAAAAAACTGTTTTTGCATTGTCATTATGGGGTATTGTGTGTATATTAATGAGTGTTTTTTTAATCAATTTTAGAATAAGGCTGTAACCTAACAAAATGTGGAAAAAGTCAAGGGGTCTGAATACTTTCTGAAGGCACTGTACATCAACACTCGTACCTGGTAGTCGAGATCCTCAATTCCGAAGCGCTCCCTAAGATTCCGGAACACCTGAGGACAGTATTCTTTAAACTTGAAATGTCCTGGTAGATTCTCTCTGTGAAAAAAAGGGATGGAATTCACACATTTGCAGTGTTTACTAGCCTCTCCTTCTCCATCGCTCCCTCCCTCTCTCCAAGCCTCATTCGTTTTGGCATTTTAAACAAAGTAGTAACATAGACTTGCTGGTAGATAGGCCAATTGTATTATGTATATTTAGAGTAGGTATTAACATGAGTGAGCAAAAACATTACTTGTTGAAGAAGTGGTTGTTGACTTTGATCTTAGTGTTGGCTTTGAAGTCATCAGGCAATAGCATGACAGGAACAGGCACTTGGTTTAGGTCATTTATCTGCAGAAATAAGTACTCCCATTAGCTAGAAGACTTTCATCATGGTTAGTGCTATCAGGGACCCTTGGGAAGTCCCTACCCACAAATCTAACCCTTAACTTAAAGTGTTACTGACAGTGTTTTAGCAACAACCGAGCACTTTGTAATTTTCACACATTCATAGAATGTTTGGGAAGTACGTAGAGTATGTGAAAATTATACAGGGGGAAAGCAGCCGTGCATTAGGACAATTAATAGACACTGCAGTTAATAAAACCTAATAAAAAGATTGGTCTTGTCCAGGACCAGACTCTACACCATAGCCAATCAGAGACACCTCAGGCATATATGCAAATAAGCCATTAGCCACACAGGGCTGCCATCTTTAACTATAAACTAGTGATGGGAAGTTCAGCTATTTTTACTGACAAAATCTTTGACTCGTTCAGTCAAAAGAACAGATCTACTCATTTCTTTCATTTGAGCCAGTAATTCCCAGAGCACACCCCCTACCGACGAACTGAAAACTTAACAACCGCACACATTTCATGAAGCTCTTGTGCCAACATTGAATCCAGAGGCAGTTTGGAATTCGGTAGTGAGTGTTGCAACCGAGGACAGGCCATTTTTACGTGCCCCGCGCTTCAGCACTTGGCGGTCCCGTTCTTTGAACTTGTGTGGCCTAACACTATGCGGCTGAGCTGTTGTTGCTCTGAGATGTTTCCACTTCAAAATAAAAGCACTTACAGTTGACCGGGGCAGCTCTAGCAGGGCAGAAATTTGACTTATTGGAACGGTGGCATCCTATGAAGATGCCACGTGAATGACTCTTGGCGGAATGCATTGCTTGATTGCCATGAGGGTGATAAGTAGCCTAACAACTCAAGCTAAATTATTTCGCTGCTCTGTTGTTCACTACATACTTCATATGTAGGCAAGGGTAAAGTAACTATGGATAGATAAGAAACAGCGAGTAGCAGCAGCATAAAGGGGGGCGGGCAATGCAAATAATCCAGGTGGCCATTTGATTAAAAGGTTAGCAGTCATGGCTTGCGAGTAGAAGCTGTTAAGAAGCCTTTTGGCAAGTGCTCGCTCTGGCACCGCTTGCCGTGCGATAGCAGAAAGAAGAGCTTATGACTTATGTGACTGGAGTCGTTCACAATTTTTTGGGCCTTCCTCTGACACCGCCTAGTATATAGGTCCTGGATGTCATGAAGCTTGGCCCCAGTGACGTACTGGGCCATATTATTATGTGACTGTTATGAAAGTTGTATTGTCAATTTTGTTTTGTATTTAAACGCCACTTTAAATGTGTACATGACACTGCAACAAAATTTCCCCATGGAGACAATAAAGTCAGTAAGTATGTACTAGCCTCTGTAGCGCCTTGTGGTCAGATGTCGAGCAGTTACCATGGCAAGCCATGACGCAACCGGTCAGGATGCTCTTACTGGTGCAGCTTTAGAACCTTTTGAGGATCTGGGGACCAAATCTTTTCAGTCTCCTGAAGGGGAAAGGTGCTGTCGTGCCCTCTTCACAACTGTCTTGGTGTGTTTGGACCATGATAGTTCATTGATGATGTGGACACCAAGGAACTAGAAGCTCTCGACCCGCTCCACTACAGCCCTGTTGATGTTAATGGGGGCCTGTTTGGCCCTCCTTTTCCTGTAGTCCATCATCAGCTCCTTTGTTTTACTCACATTGAGGGAGAGGTTTTTGTCATGGCACCACACTGCCAGGTCTCTGACCTCCTCCCTATAGGCTGTCTCATCGTTGTCGGCGATCAGGCCTACCACTTGTGTCGTCAGCCAACTTAATGATAGTGTTGGAGTCGTGCTTGCAGTCATGGGTGAACAGGGGGGCCCCCGTGTTGAGGATCAGCGTGGCGTATGTGTTGTTGCCTACCCTTACCATCTAGGGGTGGCCCGTCAGGAAGTCCAGGATCCAATTGCACAGGGAGGTGTTTAATCCCAGGGTCCTTAGAGCTTAGTGATGAAATTTGTGGGCACTGTGGTGTTGACTACTGAGCTGTAGTCAATGAACAACATCCTCACATAGGTGTTTCTTTTGTCCAGGTGGGAAAGGGCAGTGTGGAGTGCGATTGAGATGGGTCATTCTTGGATCTGTTGGTGCAGTATGCGAATTGGATTGGGTCTAGGGTTTTCAGCATGATGGTGTTGATGTGAGCCATTACCAGCCTTTCAAAGCACTTCATGGCCACCGATGTGAGTGCTACGGGGCAGTAATAATTTAGACAGGTTCCCTTCGCTTTGTTGGGCACAGGGACTATGGTGGTCTGTTTGAAACATGTAGGTATTACAGACTCGGTCAGGGAGAAGTTGAAAATGTCAGTGAAGATACTTGCCATTTGGTCCGCGCATGCTTTGAGTACTCCGTCTGGCCCCACAGCTTTATGATTGTTGACCTGTTTAAAAGGTCTTGCTCACATCGGCTACGGAGAGCGTGATCACACAGTCATCCGGGAACGGCTGGTGCGCTCATGCATGCTTCGGTGTTGCTTGCCTTGAAGCGAGCATAAAAGGCATTTAGCTTGTCTGGTAGGCTTGCGTCTCTGGGCAGTGCGCGGCTGGGTTTCCCTTTGTAGTCTGTAATATTTTTCAAGCTCTGTCAGCCGGTGGATTCAATCTTAGTCCTGTATTGACGCTTTGCCTGTTTGATGGTTCGTCTGAGGTCAAAAACTGATTTCTTATAAGCGTCTGGAATAGTGTCCCGCTCCTTGAAAGCGGCAGCTCTAGCCTTTAGCTCGATGCGGATGTTGCCTAACAGTCCATGGCTTATGGTTGAGAAATGTACGTACGGACACTGTTGGGACGAGTTCGTTGATGCACTTATTGATGAAGCCGATGACTGAGGTGGTATACTCCTCAATGCCATTGAATGAATGCCGGAACATATTCCAGTCTGTGCTAGCAAAACAGTCCTGTAGCGTAGCGTCCATGTAATCTGACCACTTCCATATTGAGCGAGTCACTGGTACTTCCTACATTAGTTTTGCTTGTAAGCAGGAAACAGGAGGATACAATTATGGTCAGATTTACAAAATGGATGGCGAGGGAGAGCTTGTATGCATCTCTGGTTGCACATGTGACATGCTGGTAGAAAAGAGGTAAAAATAAATTTAAGTTTGCTTGCATTAAAGTCCCCGGCCAATAGGAACACCATTTCTAGATGAGCATTTTCTAGTTTACGTATGGGCTTATACAGCTCGTTGAGTGCGGTCTTAGAGACAGCATTGGTTTGTGGTTGTAAAGACAGCTACGAATAATATAGATCATTCTCTTGGTAGATAGTGTGGTCTATAGCTTATCATGAGGTACATGGAAGGTGTAAACATGCAGTTGATAGAAAGCAAACAAGCTGGAGATGAGTCTGAGGACTGAGTATATCTCATGTGTATGGCAGTCTACGGCCCTGTCATTGCTTTCTAGAGACCACACTAGCTAACTTTTATATAATGAGCAAAGCCCATAACACAGTCCATTATGATGTGACACACACTTGACAGTCAACGGTCAATAATAGTTAGCCAGCAGCAAGTTGGCTAACGTTAACCTAACTAACGTTACTTAGCCTCCTAGTGCTATCTAGCTTGTTCTCGGTACAGTTCGTTTAGCTCACGTAAACATTAGCTACATTTTTACTGAATGCGCTTTTACATGTGATAAAGAACGTTAACTAGGTAGGTTAGATAAGTTAGCTTGGTAACTAGCTAACGGAATGTCAAAATTAGCTGGGTTGGTTAACGTTAGCTAGCTAATAGGCTAAGCTAACGTTATCAAAACGGACAATGTGACAACATAACGTGTTATACTCACCGAATGGTTTACACCCCACATAAAAACGCTCAAGACTGGGTCACTGGCACGAAATACCTTCACCTTCTGCTGCACAAAATGTTTCTTTTTGTTTTTGGTTTTTGGGGCCAATATCACCATTGGACTGGAAACAGCGTTACCAATAGAGGCCATCGCGAAGCTTGCCTTGCTTGGGAACTTTAAAAAAAAATCTGATTCTGATCTTCCGCAAACTCAAACTTTATTTTCTCTTCTCCCGATTCTGATCTTTTGCAAACTGACTTCCTCGTCACCGCGTAATGCAAATCAAAGGTTAACCGTGCCACGCGCAGAATTTCAGCAACACCTGTAGCTGTGCCTTCTAAATTCAGGTTAGTTAGTTGTAGGCAACATTTGTGCTTGTTCTAACACTCATTTTGGATTTCAAATTAGTCTGTCTACTCAATATATATTCCAGTCCAGCTATTCTCGAACAATTATGGGGAACTGACATGCAGTCTAACTGTCCAGGTGTGATAAACCAAAGATATGTGTTACAAATAATATAATGTCACTTTCATGAGTTCTTACTTACTATAACTATCCTTTCACAGTATTTCTGCTATTACTGTAGCAATGCAGAGAATAAAAGCAGGCTATGAAAGTAAGTCAGCTAAGTCATGTATCTAATGTATTCCATTGAAGCCAAAGTTGTACTTTTTGATTAATTGATCATAGATGAATTGCAGCCCTCATGCGCTCTCTCTCAAAGCAGTGCTTTGTGCAGAACTTTCTGCCAACCCATATAGGCCACCACCCAGTGGCGATTTTAGCATGTACATCTTGGTGGGGCAAACCCTGAAAAAATGTGGCCGTTGCATGCCAGCAAAACCACTACACAACACAACACTAAACAATACATGAATTGCACTATAACGGTGAAAGCAGTTCCCATAAACTGTTAGGGCCTACATAAAGCTGTCCCAACAGCAGTCCCAACACCTTACCACTGCTCCACCTGGCTGTCAGTGGAGCCTTGTCTGGCAGCGAAACAGTTCAAACTATGGCATAAGCGGGCAACAAGCGGATAAGAGGCAACCCATAATTCCGATTAAGACATTAATGAGCGAGCTAGGACAGATGTAGTCAATATAACTATTTGTTCAGCACTTTTGAAATGTACAGCGACAGAATTCAGAACATGGGCTCTTCTTACAGTGTTCTCCTTGTACACCAAGTCAGAACTGTATGATAAATAAAGGGGGCATATAAGCTGACAATGAAAGCTCTTACAATATTCGATGATTACATTTCTGAAAACTGGTTATAGGCTACATGTGCACCACCAAGTCAGAACAGTAGGCAACATTAGAGGGGAAAAAATATCAGATTATTAGGGAGAGGCACATTGGCTACTAACAGCTTACTACACAACATACACTTACTATTACTTTCTTAGCTACAGTATACATATCTTCCTGGCATGTTACATCATGTATGCAGCAGCATACAATACATTTTTGGACTCACCTTGTTGTACTGTGCTCACTTGAACAGGAAGGTGGCCCGATGGTCCTTCGTGAGCACATTTTGTAATCAAGCCTTGTCATCAAAGTTTGGCCTTGTTTGGATTTATGGTGCTTTCAAGACAAATGGGAATTCAAGGTCGAATCATGAACAAGGTCAAATCATAATGACGTCAGTGATCTTCAGGTCGTGACTCTTGAAAGAGGCCTGAGTTCCCGACTTACAATGGCAGAAATCATGCTGGATTGACAGCATGGCCAATGTTGAATGTTTATAATTTTAAGCTTGCAAAAGAGAAACTTAAACTGAGAATCGGGACCACACACCCACTCCACTGTATAGCAGGCTAGTGATTGCTTTGCAATACTTGGAGTTAGCCACTGATTCCTTCCAAACCACTCATTGTTGAGTTTGCGATTTCCAACTTGTTGTGTAATGTTTATGGCCGATGAGCACTGATACATTTTAATCTATCTTTTCTCTTCGTTATTTCTCTTCATATGACAAGGTTTAAAAAGGATTGCCAGTAGATTGTCTACTTTATTCATGATAATGACTGATAGCTAAGATTTTGAAAGTGTCCAATCAGTCCAATCAAAGCTACTGTAGATATAACGTGATTTGACGTCATTTTATCTGTAGCCAATGACCTTGAGCCTTCTTGGATGGTCACTTCTAATGTAACTCAATGGCAGCATCCAAGGGGCTTGAATTTTCGAGCTCTACCCTTAGACTTGGCAGTGATGTAGAGTCCCCATGAGTGACAGGACACTGAGTCAATCACGCCACAACTAGAGAACATTACCAACCCCTATGCTCCTTATTTTCCACTGGTTGCCCCACCACCACCACCACAGAAAGCACTGAGCTAGGCTGAAACACCTTCATTTTGGAGCTGCCTTACTCAAGAATTCAAAAAAGAGACCATGTTGGTATGGAGGCTTTATTAAATCACTGTCCCTAATGATGGGTCACCACTGCCACCACCTATGGCTAAATTAGATTGAAGAGATTTGGGGGGTTTAAATGACGTGGAAACAATGTTGATTCTACCACTATGTGCCCAGTGGGGAGATGTGTGCATCCCAAATGACACCATTCCCTATTTAGTGCACTACTTTTGACCAGGGCAGAATATATAGTGCACTAGGGAATAGGGTGCCATTTGAGACACAGACCCTCCTCTCGGTTAGCACTTCTGACATACCATCTCTCATATGCCTTGGCCACTAATAACTAAATCATTGCACCAGCATTGCTATTAGTAAGTAATATGACACGAAGGGGTGTGGTATATGGCCAATATACCACGGCTAAGAGCTGTTATTATGCACAACGTGGAGTGACTGGATACAGCCGTTAGCCTAGGTACATTAGCCATATACCACAAACCCCAGAGGTGTCTTATTGCTTTTATAAACTGATTGCCAATGTAATTATAACAGTAAAAAGTTGTTTTTTTCATACCCGTGGTATATACGATCTTACATACCACAACTTTCAGCCAATCAGCATTCAGGGCTCGAACAACCCAATTTATAATAGAGGATATATCACAAGCAATGTTAATGGCATAGCATTTTGATCTGTCTTCCATCTGAGCACATTTTAAATAGTTGATTCTGTGCACAGAGAAGGTGATGTCTCCTATATTCACTCTCCTACGAATAGCAAATGTAACCATCCTAGATACAGAAGCAGGACATGTGGTGTGATTTAACAAAGGGAGCTGCTTACTTTCCTGCATCATCTTCTGCGAGACCTGTATTTCAAATTATTATGCATGGACAAATTGGATATTCTATGTGGTTTCCTTGGAAACAGGCATGTGTCCTTGTGTACTGTAAGTGCCAGAGCAAATGGTCCTTTGTATCCCCTAGACATGGTAGAAAACCTGCATCATACTGATGCCTATTCATTCTATTAATTCCTAACCTGTTGATTTATTTGTAACTTGATCTGGAGGTACAGTTATTAGATATTTTTGGAGAGACAGTTATTAGATCTTAATTTGAACAGAAAACAAATACTTCAAATCAGGGCCATGATTTTAAATCAACTCTGACATAAGATAACAAAGTGGCTAGCTGAGTAGATATGCTGTGCTACATTTGGCTGCTACACATGTGTGGTGCTTCAAACTGTGACTATGACTAAGCACCTTTGTAAAATGAATGCGATCCAATCCCACTACAGCCACTGCACTGGTGGAGCTCACAAATAAAACACACCGTAATGCTCTGTTATATTAATATATGTATTTATTTATTGTTATCCAGTTTGATATCATTATATTTTATTTGAGCTCTTACAGGCCCCCTGTGCATGGACCTAGCATCACAGCAAAGAGATTGGCACAACAAGATTGGTGGGAAATAGACACCATCTAATCACACAGTTCATCACACAATTTAACGTTTTTTTGTGAGGACTTGGGAAAGACAATTAAGTAACTGTAACATATTTAAACTTCATTTACGAAAATGAGCATTGTAATAGGATGTGCCAAAAGCAAATCATTACCATGATACATTCCAATATTAAATGGTCAAAGTATAAATAAAATAGAAATCTTGAAGTAAAAATCATAACAGTTGAATTGCTCAGATGTGTGTGGTGAATTTTGCCATGAGGGTACTACTGCCGCCAAAGCACAATGTTGTCCCTAGCAATGAAAGAAAATAACCTCTGTTTTTTGAAAAATGAAAAAAATACTGACAATATAAAAATACATGGCATTGTAGTTCATTAAATAAACCAACAATTTATATATAAAATATTATATTGATGTATATAAAAATATGCTTAACAACTTCTTGAAAAGCGTAACAGCCATAAGAGTCTTTTGTCTGCCACTTCAGAACACACTGACTGTCAACCACAAAAATCACAAATATGTACAAACAATCAGCTATCAGAGCAGTCGGAACGTCATTTCAACAACAATGGACTGTTTCACATCACTGTTTTTCTGACGTGATTATAGGATAAGTGTCAAATTCAAGCAGTACTACATATTCCAAAATAAATTAAATAGAAAAGGAATATTCTTATATTGTATTAATTAAATATCATAATGTCAGTGTATCTTTGGAGAGAGGGAGAGAGGATGGTGACGTAGACATGTTTTCAAACATTGTGTCACACCAACACCAGTGTGACAGTATTTCAGCCTACTGAGGCAATAACAAACACAGGCAGTGTCAGCTATCCTATAAAACAGAACATCTACAACGAACGGACGAAGCCAGGACAAAAGCCAGGGAGTTAATTATGGAGAAATCCAGCTGAGATATCAGTTAGTTGAGGCAGTGAATAACAAAGTGGTAATGTGAGCTCGGTAAACTATAGCACATTGTCACACTGAATCATTCAGAGGACTGGTATTGTAGCTGCAAACTGTTGAACATTAAGCTGGATATTGCTACTGTAGTACTGTAGGTGTGTGTCTTTGTTGAGATGTTTCTTGACTAGAGGACTGTAACCTAATTTTGGGTAATTTCCATAGGAAGTGGTTAATCCCTGGTTTCTCCTGTCTAGGCAGTGTCTAGCACAAGCTAAAGCCACCCCCTCTCCATGTCCTGCTCCTCCTATTCCCCTCCTCTAGGCTCAAAGTTGTGGGACAGAGACCTCCCTCAATCTCCATCGCATGGTAAAGTGCCGTCTTCGCTGGCACGTGAGGACAAGGCGGTACCCAGCTCGTCCACACACCAACAGAGGCCACGCTGTATACCCTTGGAGGAACGACACTGTGTTGTGTGACAGGAGAGAGAATGATATGTCATCATACCACAGAACTATTGTCTGCATGCCCAGAGTCTTCTTTATCCAGAGCCTCTGGCTGTGGAGATATTTTTGGGCTGAACTGAATAGAGAGATAGCATGCAACTAAATAAAGAGATAGTATGCAATTAAATAGATGGATAGCATAAACACATACACAGGCAAATATACATACACATGCAAATATTCACGTCAGCAAACATGTCGCTCTGTATCTACCTGCTTTTTCCTGTAGAAGCCCAGAGTATCACAATTGGGGATATAGATGTCACGATCAGACAGGAAGATAGTGAGCTCAACACCACGCAGAACACTATTGAGCAGCTTACGGCAGGGTGCCTAAACAGAACAAGGAAACATTGATAAACACAGTAACTACACCTTGATAAAAATAGTAACTACACATTGATTCATACAGTAACTAAACATTGATAAATACAGTAACTATACATGGATAAATACAGTAACTATACATGGATAAATACAGTAACTACGCCTTGATGAATACGATAACTGCACATTGATAAATACAGTAACTATACATTGATGAATACAGTAACTACACATTGGTCAATACAGTAACTACACATTGGTCAATACAGTAACTACACAAGCAGAAATGCTTATTAAATGACAGAAAATGCAGAGAGCCCTTAAGTAGCCCATTGAAGTAGCTACAACATGTGTGGATATCATAGGACATGTATGTCAGTGATGGAGCATGAAGCCAGAAGCTAAACATATTATATATCACATACTATCATGTCATTATATAATGATATTGTTAGACAAAGGCTGTGCCTTTTCAGGTCACTGAGACAGTGGTTTGAAGCAACTGTGACGATATAGACAGTACAGTGCATTCGGGAAAGTGTTCATAACATTTCTTTGCTTTGTCATTATGGGGGTATTGTGTGTAGATTGGTGAGGGGAAAAAACAATTTAATACATTTTAGAATAAGGCTGTAAAGCAACAAAATGTGGAAAAAATGACATTCCGAATGCACTATATTTGTTAAATTGTAGAAACAAATGGTGTGTTGTGTTTGATCGCAGATCAACCTCCTTTTGTAAAGTGAAAAATCCAAGGCCTCCACAGTCGAGTCTAAACTTGACTGACTCACATCATGGCTTATTAGTTCTGCCACGCAGCTGCAGACACATCATGCCCCATATGGCTGCAGAATGCTGTCACTGTATCACCCAGATAGCACAGCAGCTTCAGTAATAACTAACTCTCCCAGGCTCCTTCCATCATACAGTATCTATCTGTATGAATATGAACACATTATGTAATCAGCTCTACATATTTTCTCACATTTAAGCAGGTGTGAGTAAGTGTACATAGAAATCATTATTATCTTCATACTTGGATAAAACATACCTTTTCTATTTCACCACTATGCGAAGGATGTGGACCTATAGGAGAGAGCAGCATATTAACAATAATGCATTAATTCAGGGCATTATTAGGAACCTTAACCCATCTCTAATATCATTATATAAGTTAGAAGTATTTTATTTCAAGCTGTTGCAAGACATGAATCATCAAGCATATACTGGATACCGGTGTATATTTCCCATGAGTATAGTTCCTGTAGTATGTCCTCACTAAGGGATCGCAGTGGCTTAGTCTGAACAGTAGGTGGAGAGCTTGCAATGAAAAGCAGCATAATCTGAATGTGGGTGACAGTGTGACACTCATTCAGTGCTGTCAAGAAAATGCACACGCACAGATCACAACCTCTCTTTGAAGTGCATGTACAGTACCATAACCATACACATCACATGTATCATACCTACACAAACACACATACTTACACACACACACACACATATTTACACAAGCTACTACGTACTAATATGCCTTAACAGATCCTCACAAATGTCTGTTCATCATAGTGTAGCCTAAATTCCATTTAATCCATGACTGATGATATGCTGCTCAAGGCAACGTTTGAGACTTCTAGTTCCAAAGTCCCTCAAATTAGATTTTGATCACAAGTAGGATTGCAAAATTCCAGGAACTTTCAAAATTCCCTGGTTTCCTGAAATCCCAGTTGGAAAATAGGAAACTTCCAACCAGGATTCTGGAAAACCAGGGAATTTATGGAAAGTTCCCGGAATTGTGCAACCCTAGTCACATGACTCCAGAGACACTGCAGCATAGAAATCAAGACCATGCAGCCCTTTCAAATCCATGTTTAGTGCTTGTCATGCATCTAACATTAAATGTCCTACTCATATGATAATACAGTACTAGCATTTCTATTTGGTGCATGCCAACATCACATACAATATTCACACTGATGATGAGAGATTGTGTGTCCTACTACATGCTACCACAGCTACCCCCTTAATAAACTAATCTGTAGTATAATTGCCCTAACACACACAACACAGAGCTGAATTGAATACTATTAGAGGTGCTGGTGGTGTGTGTCTCAGTCTTACCTGTGGGGTGGGGCCTCTCCGTGGGACTGGTCCTGCTGTGCTTGGTGCAGAAGCCCCTGCCCTGCAACAGAGCCTGGAGAGGGCTGTGTTCCTGAGGAAGAGGCACGCAGCGCAGCCCCTTGGCACAGCTCATGGTGTACACACCACAGGGCTCTCCCTGGACCAACATTGATGTACTGCCTGCCTGCCCAATATGGTCGCGGGGGGCCCGACCTGGTTCTTTACACGAGAAACAACCCTTGAAGGGTCCCAAACGGTTAGCTAGAGTCGAAGATCCGCAGTGAGCAATCATCAACAAGATAATAGTCGTTAAGTTAGAAAGGAGAGGCATTTTCTGTCCAGGTCTCAGGTTCAGCTCCACACTCTCTCTTTCTCCCTCCCTCTCTCAGTCAAATGTGGCTAGTGCTATTTCTTCTCTCCTGTTTCTCTGTCTTCTTTCCGTCTCTTCAGCTTTGCTTGATGCTTAGCCGGTTTAATCTCAAGACAGCCAGGAGTCCTCTGCAGTGCTAGAGGAGACAAACGGAGACCGAGACACAGCAAAGCAGCAGCTTTTAAAGATCTGAAAGGCGGTGATAGAGAGGGAGAGAGAACACAGTTATGACACCTTCAGGGGCTGGGACTCAGAGAGAGAGAGAGAGAGAGAGAGAGAGAGGAGGATGAGGGAGAGGAAGGCAGAGAGGGAGTAGAGGAAGAGGTGGGGGTGGATTATTTTCCTTTTGGAAATTATCAAAATCTCCCCCACCTCTTCCTTTCAACCCCCAAACCCCCCCCCCCCCCCCCATTAAACAGTATACATTGTGCAACATACACTTCTCCCCATTATACTTGGTTGTGAGACCATTCTGGTCATATTTTCTATGGTAGCAATTAAACAAAGCTATTGCATTGCATTCACCTATATGGACTGCAATGTTTAGCACTATAAGACTTGTTCTAATGCTCTGTCAACCCCGACCAGAGTAGAATACAGAGTACTGATTGGATCTTGCAAAACAGGCACTAAATAAAAAGATAACTTTGATAAATAAATGAAAACGACAAAAGTTGATCGAATTGCAGAGAGGATAATGAACTGTCTGTGTACAGGAGAAAGTTCAAATAACCAAACAAATAGCTGATTTTATCAGTACAATGTAATAATGATCTACCTAGACGTGTGCCAAACGTTAGTCAAGAAAGGTTCCCAGAAGTAGAAGTGTTTTAATATAAACTGAAAGTGTATTGCCATGAAAAACATGTTTCAGCAGCTGGTGTATCTTGTTCTTACCTTGTGTAATGCATATGCATAACTATAGCCCATTGGTTTGCTCAACTTTTTCCAAATCAAACAATGTTGAATGGATTGGTATCGCTCCAACAGGGGGACTATCCCACCTCCTGACAAACTATAGTGAACGTGATCGTTGAGACCAGGGATGACAGGGCTTGATGATGGTCAGACTGGGTATTTAACACATTATACACTGAACAAAAATATAAACACAATATGTAAAGTGTTGGTCCCATGTTCCATGAGCTGAAATAAAAGATCCCAGAAATGTTCCATTCGCACAAAAAATATTTCTCTCAAATGTTGTGCACAAATTTGTTTACATCCTGCTAGTGAGCATTTTTCCTTTACCAAGATAATCCATCCACCTGACAGGTGTGGCATATCAAGAAGCTGATTAAACAGCATGATCATTACACAAGTGCACCTTGTGCTGGCGACAATAAAAGGCCACTCCAAAATGTGTAGTTTTGTCTCACAACACAGTTGGCTCTAACCAGAATAGAAAGAGGAGTGGGAGGCCCCGGTGCACAACTGAGCAAGAGAACAAGCACCGGGGCCTCCCACTCCTCTTTCTATTCTGGTTAGAGACAGTTTGCGCTGTTCTGTGAAGGAAGTAGTATGCAGCGTTGTATGAGATCTTCAGGTTCTTGTCAATTTCTTGCATGGAATAGCTTTAATTTCTCAGAACAAGAATAGACTGACGAGTTTCAGAAGAAAGTGCTTGGTTTCTGGCCATTTTGAGCCTGTAATCGAACCCACAAATGCTGATGCTCCAGACACTCAACTAGTCTAAAGAAGGCCAGTTTTATTGCTTCTTTAATCACCACAACAGTTTTCAGCTGTGCTAACATAGTTGAAAAAGGCTTTTCTAATGATCAATTAGCCTTTTAAAATTATAAACTTGGATTAGCTAACACAATGTCCCATTGGAACACAGGAGTGATGGTTGCTGATAATGGGCCTCTGTACACCTATGTAGATATTCCATAAACAATCAGCCGTTTCCAGCTACAACAACATTAACAATGTCAACACTGTATTTCTGATCAATTTGATGTTATTTTTGTCAGGATTTGGCCAGGGTTGTTCCGGTTTTTGGTCACTAGATGCCCCCATTGTGCCTTTTGACCTTTTGTTTTCCCTTGATCCCCATTATTATTTGCACCTGTGCCTCGTTTCCCCTGATTGTATTTAAACCCTTTGTTTTCCTCTGTTCTTTGCTCTGTGTTTGTATGTTAGCACCCAGCCCTAGTACTCTGAGAACTCTTGTTGATCCCGGAGGACTCTCTTGTGGAATTCTGTTTTTTGTTCTTGTTTGTTTGTTTTTTGAGTATCTTTTGAGGCTTTTTGTGCGTTACCTTCCACCTTGTGGATTTACCTTTTTTTGTCTTGGAGGATTACCTTTGTTCTTGTAGGATTCCTTTTGAGGTTGTGGAGTTACATGTTTTCCTGAAGAACTTCAATTTTTACTTAATTATATACACCGTCTCAAGTACTGCTGTGTCTGCCTCATCTTCTGGGTTCTGCCGACTATTCGTGGCTCAGTTGGTTAAGTGACTGTTTCTCACTCCGGAGACCTGGGTTCGTAACCGGGTCCTGACAATCTTATTGGACAAAAAATATGTATTTTCTTTCAAAAACAAAGGCATTTCTAAGTGACCCCAAACGTTTGAATGGTAGTGTACATACTGACCATAATAGAGAAAGGGCTGAGGCAGGCAGCAGCTAATAATGCAATCCATCTATCCATTCAACCGTTCAACATTTGCTTCACGGGCGCGGTCTTCAATAGATCACTCTCACCCATCCTGAGACTCACAACTCTTCATATTTCATACCACTTACACATATTAGGCATAGAATAGCAAAAGAGATGGGGGTATAATGCATAGTAGAGTACATTTTATTGGTCTTTTCCAAATACATCAAACAACAATATAATGCATAAACCAGCCTTTGCTGGAGGATCATATGATGGCACATAGAATTAGAATGACTCTAATGTACCCATAGAATTAGAATGACTCTAATGTACCCATAGAATTAGAATGACTAATGTACCCATAGAATTAGAATGACTCTAATGTACCCATAGAATTAGAATGACTCTAATGTACCCATAGAATTAGAATGACTCTAATGTACCCATAGAATTAGAATGACTAATGTACCCATAGAATTAGAATGACTCTAATGTACCCATAGAATTAGAATGATTCAATAGAAATAGAATGACTCGAATAGACCATAGAATTAGATTGACTCATCTATTTATATGGGTTAGAGCTCTATAGGTTAAAAATCCACTTATCTATAGAGCATATTTGTCATTGTGTTGGGTGCTGTAGTTTGTCTTACTACCATGGTGTAGCCTAAAGCACTTAAGTAAAAATACTTTAAATGGTATCTGTACTTTAGAGGGTATCTGTACTTTACTATTTATATTTTTGACAACTTTGACTTTTGCTCCACTACATTTCTAAAGAAAAGATGTACTTTTACTCCCACGCATTTTCCCTGACACCCAAAAGTACTCATTACATTTCGAATTCTCAGGCAGAACGTAATATGGTCCAATTCACACACCTGTCAATATAATGTGTTGTCATCCCTACTGCCTCTTATCTGTTGGACTCACTAAACACAAATACTGTGTTTCTCAATTATATAAAAAGTTATATTGTGCCATCTGGTTTGCTTAATATCAGGAATTTGATGTATAGCATTTACATTTATTTTGTGCTTTTACTTAACTATGACAATTGAGTCTTTTTTCTACCACTGTACTTAAGTACATTTAAAAAAAAAACTTTTAGACTTTTACTAAAGTAGTATTTTACTAGGTTACTTTTACTTTAACTTGAGTCATTTTCTATTAAGGTATCTTTACCTTTATGATAATTGGGTACATTTCCACCACTACCATGGAGGAGACTCCTGTAAGGACAAGATTCTGTGTTTATATATTGTTGTCACGAGGCAACATGAACATTATGACATCATTTCCGAGAGCATAACACAGGATTTAGAAAGATGTCAATAGTTCCGGGAACCCCACTTGGTGAAAACTTGTTTAGTCGTCAGCCGCCTGGTGTTCTTATTAGGGATGATTGATCTTGGCACTAAGAGCAGAAATCACCTGCAGTCTTATGTTCCCATCAGTGAGCTACAACAGCTACAGCCCTAGCTAGTCTGTTTCCACATGTTTTGTCAGGAGAATCCAAGAGACATGCCAGACCAATGGGGGCTCTCTTTTTCCACACTCCCTGGATTACTCATTTTTCCTCTGGAAACAGGTCTCTGTACACAGACAGACCAACTGACCTATTCTATTTCATTATAGATCACATTTTATGTTTTTGATATGGAATTGGTTTAACAGATTGTCAGTCTCTCTCATGGTTTTCTTTGAATGACTCACTGTAGTGCTCAACGTCGCTGGTCAACTGACCACCGGCCCTGGCAACCATCATTACCCACACCTGGACATCATTATTTCCTTGATTTCTCTCCCTTTATTTAGCCCTCAGTAGCCATGGTTCACTAGGTAGTACTGTTTTGTTTCACGTTCTGTATGCGTTTCTTGTTTTGCATTTATTCATTTTTAAACTCACCTTCTGCACCTGCTTCCTGACTTCCGTTGTTGTACGTAACAGTCACTAGGAAGTGCTATACTTCTGCAAAGTTTTTCTACTGTAGCTTTTTGGAGTCTTACCTAATGAACACAAGTGCATTTTCTAAATTAATTAATGAGATACTGGACAAAAGTTAAGCATTTCACAAGAATAGTGGTATGCTAGAGCAGTGCCTATACAGCAAGTAGCTAGTGTGTCTGATGTGAACAGCTAGCTTGCCAGAAGATACCCGCCCTACCGTTACGCTTGGTCACACTGAGCTGCACTGGGGTCAGAACGCAGTCATGGTTACATCCCTCAATGCAGGGATGGGATATGCCACTGTACTTCAAATGTTGCGGTTATCCACACTGCTCAATTTTTTTCCCCCCTAGAAACTTCCCTTTTTGTCCTCATGCTATGTAGTGGTTGCCACTGCAGCCATTTTGGAATGGCACATTGCATAGAACAATAAAGGTGCTGATTGGCTAGCGCTGCATTCCAAACATGTTTGGCCTGTCAAATGACAGCAACAGAATTGGCAAGAGCATTACAGCGCTGGGACCACTGGGCTAATACATCAATATACTGTCTTAACAAAAACAGGGGTTCTCCCCAAGCTGTGTGCCCTTATCTGGGGATGAGGTTATGCCTACCATGCATGTGTAACAGTATAATTTTAGACCTTCCCCTCGCCCATACCCGCGCATGAACCATGCACCCTCTGCACACATCAACAACAGTCAAGCCAACTAGCTAGCCATTTCACATCCGTTACACATGACAATGAATTAAACTGTCACATGACAGCGAGGCAGACTGGCAAGTGGTAGTTTTCATGTGATCAATCTGCGTACTTTGGTTTCTTCACAAACACAAATTCGGCCTTAAAGTACAGTTCCTCAAATCAATATGCTGTCTCAATAAAAACAGGGTTGTCCTATGAAAAGATGGTTAGATGGGCTTCTGTGACCCAAATGGCACCCTATTTTTCTATACACATTTTTAGTAATTTAGCAGAAGCTCTTAGCCAGAGCGACTTAAATATTTATTTTTACTAAGCAAGTCAGTTAAGAAAAAATTCTTCCTTACAATGACGGCCTACCGGGGAACAGTGAGTTAACTGCCTTGGTCAGGGGCAGAATGACAGATTTTTACTTTGTCAGCTCAGGTATTCGATCTAGCAACATTTTTGGTTACTGGCCCAACGCTCTAACCACTAGGCTACCTGCCACCCCGAAGTTAGTGCATTCATCTTACGATCAATAAAGTAGGGAATGGGGTTCCATTTGGGACATAGTTTAGGGCCCATGTCTTAAACTGTCTTATGACAGGGAGGTAGACTGTACTAGACTGGTGAGTGAAGGGCATCGTGTGTGTACTAGACTGGCATCATGTGTGTGTACTAGACTGGCATCATGTGTGTGTGTACTAGACTGGCAGCATCATGTGTCTACTAGACTGGCAGCATCATGTGTGTACTAGACTGGTGAGTGAAGGGCATCGTGTGTACTAGACTGGTGAGTGAAGGGCATCGTGTGTACTAGACTGGCAGCATCTTGTGTCTACTAGACTGGCAGCATCATGTGTCTACTAGACTGGCAGCATCATGTGTCTACTAGACTGGCAGCATCATGTGTGTACTAGACTGATGAGTGAAGGGCATCGTGTGTACTAGACTGGCAGCATCATGTGTCGACTAGACTGGCAGCATCATGTGTCTACTAGACTGGGAGCATCATGTGTGTACTAGACTGGTGAGTGAAGGGCATCGTGTGTACTAGACTGGCAGCATCATGTGTATGTACTAGACTGACTAGTAAATGGCATCCTGTGTGTACTAGACCGGCAGCATCATGTGTCTACTAGACTGGCAGCATCATGTGTGTGTGTACTAGACAGGCAGCATCATGTGTGTGTGTACTAGACTGGCAGCATCATGTGTCTACTAGACTGGCAGCATCATGTGTGTACTAGACTGGCAGCATCATGTGTCTACTAGACTGGCAGAATCATGTGTCTACTAGACTGGCAGCATCATGTGTCTACTAGACTGGCAGCATCATGTGTCTACTAGACTGGCAGCATCATGTGTCTACTAGACTGACAGCATCATGTGTCTACTAGACTGACAGCATCATGTGTCTACTAGACTGACAGCATCATGTGTGTACTAAACTGGTGAGTGAAGGGCATCGTGTGTACTAGACTGGCAGCATCATGTGTCTACTAGACTGGCAGCATCATGTGTCTACTAGACTGGCAGCATCATGTGTCTACTAGACTGGCAGCATCATGTGTGTGTGTACTAGACTGGCAGCATCATGTGTGTACCAGACTGACAAGTGAAAGGCATCATCTTAACTTTGTGTGTCTGCCTTGCTGCATTTAAAAATAAAAATA
This sequence comes from Oncorhynchus gorbuscha, assembly GCF_021184085.1. Lineage (NCBI taxonomy): Eukaryota > Metazoa > Chordata > Actinopteri > Salmoniformes > Salmonidae > Oncorhynchus > Oncorhynchus gorbuscha. The sequence continues at coordinate 92,814,810 of NC_060175.1, forward strand.
AATCTATTATTGTATGGTCTACCTGGAGTATGTGTAAAATAAAACATATTTTGTATTTTTCCATGATGTGTCATTCGTGCATCCAAAGATTTAGCCAACGACCACTCAACCAGATCTTTTTCACATTTAAAGGAAATTTCAATATTATGTGCATTTAAACAGTAAAAATGTTGGTTCTCCCGATCATTCATTTTGAAATGTTGGGGATTACACACCATATGAGAGAGGGTTCTCTCTACATACCATCATTCATGGTTGTGCCCAAGATTGCTTTTCCATCCATCCTCAGTAATCTTATCCTCCTGGAATCTTATTGCTGACAATTTTCTAAAAGTCATATTAAATTCCCTCTGAGAGCCCCCTGCTGTCTCTGTTCATCAATGTGAAGCCACTACCTCAAAAATGTGTGTGTGTGTGTGTGTGTGAGGGAGGGTTAGTGGCGGGCATCGCTCGCTGAAGGTCTCTGCTGCTTGAGATGCAGTTGTTATTCAATTGAGTCAGGGAATATTGCTCTGCATTTATTTAGCTGATGTGCTCATACGTAGGCTAAGGCTATAACCTAGCCTGACCAACAGCTCCCTCTTCTCTGTCATACAACCCAGTTTGCACAAAGTGTCCTGGTGATTTAGCACAGGAAAGCCTGCTAGCATTCTGTTGTAAATTAGAGGATGGGAGAAGAGTTGCAGCACGGTAATTTATGAGACTGAATGTGGAAGTGAAAGTGAGGCAGGCAGGAGGAGTAGTGGCATGTATTCTTCTAGTGGCAAGTTGGGCAAGCTTGATGGACTTCCTCTCCTGGGTTTTAGAGTTGGAAACTAAACATTATCCTGCCTGGCCCTGGGCTGTGCACACAAACCTCTACCAAGATCTCAAGGAATGGGTAGACACTGGTTTCTTTTCATTCCGGTTTAGTGGAAAAGAGCAACACAGCAGCTCAAACTTGTGGTAACACTTAAAATTAGGTATACTTTAAGGATAAAGGTTTTATATGTAGTTGATAATTATGGAAAGTTTATATGTTAGGCCTACATATAACCTCTTTATAAATCCTTTTAAGTATGTAAAGTGTTACCATAATAGTCCTATAGCCTCCTGCAAGGATTTGCGACGCCTGCAAGTATTCACAACTGATTTGCAACTAAGCCTACTATGAGAATATTAACAGTGCAGTGTACTGTAATTATATTCACAATTTATGCATAAAGCCTTTCTCAGTAGCGTCAGGGCTGACAGTTTGTTGAAGGTGATGTTCCTCATATTCCTGACCAATGTGAGATGTGTACTTGTGCGAGATGGAGGCCATTTTCCAAGCAAGTTTCTCAGAACCTGAACCCCCTTCATCAAAGGGTAACACAATAATTCTCACATGCGAGTCTGATAGCTATCTGCAGGTAAGATTCAATTAGTTTGATATTAGAAGTTTAGAGTGACCAATAAAGAACTCCACATCCATACTTTGTGATGTCGTTATCAATTCTCCGTTGTCATGACGCACATCCTATAAAATTCCCCCAGATATGGACAGTACGGGAGCTTGCTTTCCCCATAAAGGTCATGTTCCTGTCAGAATATGCGTCACTGGAATCTTCATGTTTCCTCATTACGCTTTCACAAGTGATTCATTTCACCTCCGTCAGACACTGCCCCTGTGTACTCAAATCTAGGCTTATCTGTCCTCTGCGATTCTAGCAGAAGAACATCTTTGATCTGTGTCATTCCACTTATCTCAACAGATTTGAATTCCATTCCAATCGATTCAAACTCCATTCCTAATTCATCAGCCTTCCTATTTCATCAGCCTTCCTATTTCATCAGCCTATCTAAGCCGAGGTGCATCTGTGAATCTTTCATTCAGACATGTATAACCTTTTAAAGTACCTTCTACTAATGTGGTCAGTAGAACCTGTCAAGTGCAGTACAGCCAGTACAGTAAAAGCCTACAGATTGAACTGAACTGGAAGTACATAGGAAAGAAGGAGAATGAGCCCTGGACTTTCACTCAAGGAAACCGAAGGAGTTTAGTTTCAGACTGTGAATAACCGAAGGTTTTCAGTTTCAAACTGTGAATACTCATGCGGGATCCAGGCCAGAATCTTGGTTTAAATAGTAATTGTTTTAAACATGTGTTTGAGCTTGCCTAAAGTGCGGGATTTGCACTTTTGGGACTATCTTGCTGGTTCCGTTGTGGGATGCAAGCTCAATTCATCACAACTGAAGCATGATTTGAACCCAGGTAGGTCTGTGTGGAAGAGATGTTACTGTATGTGTGCCTGAGAGGGGGAAATAGTTGCACAGGTTAGCAGCCAGAGACGCAGGAGGACTACCCCCTCCTGTATGGGCTGGATCACCTTTCACCTAATTCTGCTTGGCTTTGTCCTGCTGGCCACTGGCTCTAACTGTAGCTGTGGTTCTGGCTCTCCCTGGCTGGCTGGCTGGCTAAGAGGGCAGAGTGGGGTGGTTACCCAGGGCAGTGGGGACGCTGGGGAGGCGGTCGGCTGTCCAGCTGTAGATAGCTAGGTAGGGCCAGCCAGGGTGTGTGTGTGAGAGAGAGAGAGACTGGGGTTGGAAAGTCAATGATTTAATAGCAGCTCCTGACAGTAGTTTTCCATTTAAAATTGTGACTCAGTGAAACTCTCAGAGTAACTGTTGACTGTTTGATTTTCTGTTAGGCCTGTACATCTCATTACTTCACAATCTAATTGTGAAACATCAGCATTGTGGCACACACCTGGGCGGCTCCCGAGGACTGTGAGCTCTCGTTCTCCGTGGCCAACGTGAGTAAGACATTTAAACATGTTAACCCTCACAAGGCTGCCGGCATCCCGTCCCGCATCCTCAGAGCATGCTCAGGCCAGCTAGCTGGCGTGTTTACGGACATATTCAATCTCTCCCTATCCCAGTCTGTCCCTACTTTCTTCAAGATGTCCACCATTGTTCCTGTCCCCAAGAAGGCGTAGGTAATTGAACAAAATTACTATCGCCCCGTAGCACTCACTTCTGTCATCGTGGAGTGCTTTGAGAGGCTAGTTAAGGATCATATCACCTCCACCTTATCCGACACCCTAGACCCACTGCCACAGTGGAGAAGGAGAAAAGCTTCAAGTTCTTCAGAGTACATACCACTGACAATCTGAAGTGTTCCATCTACATACAGTGTGGTGAAGAAGGCGCAACAGCTCCTCTTCAACCACAGGAGGCTGAAGAAATTTGGCTTGGCCCCTAAGAACCTCACAAACTTTTACAGATGCACAATTGAGAGCATCCTGTCAAGGCAACTGCACCGTCCACAACAGCAGAGCTCTCCAGAGCATGGTGCGGTCTGCTCAACGCATAACCGGGGACACACTGCCAGCCCTCCAGGACATCTACAGCACTCTGTGTCACAGGAAGTCCAAGAAAATCATCAAGGATGTCAGCCACCCGAGCCACGGCCTGTTTAGGTCAGTACAGGTGTATCACAGTTGTGACGAGAGACTGAAAAACAACTTCTATCTCAGGTCTATCAAACTGTTAATTAGCCATTACCAGCCGGCCTCCCATCAGTATCATGTCCTGAACTTAGTTGCCGTCACTAGCCGGCTACCGCTTGGTTACTCAACCCTGCACCTTAGTGGCTGCTGCCCTATGTACATTGACATGGAGCACTGGTCATTTTAATGATAGAACACTGGTCACTTTACATACTGTTTTACCCATTACATATGTATATCCTGTATTCCAGTCAAGGCCATGCTATTCAACTATTGCTGTACATATACTATCTACGTATTCTTCAGATATACTACATATTCTATCCACATACTGTCCATAATGTGTATACATCCCGTCACATACTTTTGTGTGTGTGTGTGTGTGTGTGTGTGTGTGTGTGTGTGTGTGTGTGTGTGTGTGTGTGTGTGTGTGTGTGTGTGTGTGTGTGTGTGTGTGTGTGTGTGTGTGTGTGTGTGTGTGTGTGTGTGTGTGTGTGTGTGTGTGTGTGTGTGTGTGTACCTGCTCGTCGAACATTTCATTTATATAGAATATACAGTGCATTCTGAGAATATTCTGACCCCAAAGACCATTTTACAGCCAAGGCAACACAGGAGTGTCTTCGGGTCAAGTCTCTGAATGTCCTTGAGTGGCCCAACCAGAACCCGAACTTGAACCCGATCAGACATCACTGGAGAGACCTGAAAATAGCTGTGCAGCGACGCTCCCCATCCAGCCTAGTTAGTACCGAGTATAGGATCTGAATACTTATGTCAATTTAATATTTCTGTTTTTTATTTCTAATACATTTGCAAAAAAATCTGAACTTGTTTTTGCTTTGTCATTATGGGGTACTGTGTTTAGATTGATGAGAATCATTTTTATCCGTTTTGGAATAAGGCTGAAACGTAACAAAATGTTGAAAAAGTGAAGGAGTTTGAATGCGCTGTATGTACTCCGGACTCCAACATTACTCATCCTAATATTTATATATTTCTTAATTCCATTATTTTACTTTTAGATTTGTGGTTATTGTTTTGTTAGATATTACTGCACTGTTGGAGCTAGCAACACAAACATTTTGCTACACCCGCAATAGCATAAATATCTGTATGCAACCAATACAATTTTATTTGATATGATTTTGATGTCTGACAGTATCGTTCACTGTGATTATGTCCACTGTGATGATGCCCTGTTCCCTATCTATAGGTTGTACAATGGAAACCCTGTGGGCAAGCAATTTGGACCCAAATGCAACCGTAGTGACAGGATTGGCTGTGGAATATACACTGAGTGTACAAAACATTGTTACTCAGTGTACTGTGATACCATCGAGGCAGCGTTGACCAGTCTTTTTCACTAAGAGGACAGTTGCTCTTAGCTTTTGGCCACATTCCACGAATCAATAAATGTGGGCTTAACATCAGATAAGTGATACATTTGTGTGTGTGTGTGTGTGTGTGTGTGTGTGTGTGTGTGTGTGTGTGTGTGTGTGTGTGTGTGTGTGTGTGTGTGTGTGTGTGTGTGTGTGTGTGTGTGTGTGTGTGTGTGTGTGTGTGTGTGTGTGTGTGTGTGTGTGTGTGTGTGTGTGTGTGTGTGTGCGCGTCTCAGTCTCTCTAGTGCCAACATCTGTAACCTGGATTATTTGAATCTCTCTGTATTATAGATGACGGTGGTCTGATCTCCGTACCCAAAACTAAACACAGCCCAGGATGTTACTCTTAACTTTCCTAAACACTGCTGGGAAACTGACAGAGACAACAGGAAACATCCATCCTGACCCCTGCTACTCTTTCACCTTGGCACACAAACGCACACATGCATGCAGAAAAATTCCAGCAAACAACATCACTAATTAACACAGTTTTATGGTAAACCAACAAGGTCTTCTGGAGTCAAGAAGCTAGGGCAAGGAGGGGGAGTCATAATCGGGGTGAAACATATTCCCAAATCCCCATCCTTGTAACCACTTCCAGTAACTGAACTTCTTCCGAAATCCCCATCCCTGTAACCACTTCCAGTAACTGAACTTCTTCCGAAATCCCCGTCCCTGCAACCACTTCCAGTAACTGAACTTCTTCCGAAATCCCCGTCCCTGTAACCACTTTCTTCCCAAATCCCCATCCCTGTAACCACAACCAGTAACAGACCTTCTTCCCACATATACATCCTGTAACCACAACCAGTAACAGACCCTCTTCCCAAAGCCCCATCCCTGTAACCACTTCTCATAACAGACCCTCTTCCCAAATACCCATCCCTGCAACCACTTCTAGTAACAGACCCTCTTCCCAAATACCCATCCTTGTAACCCCTTCTAGTAACAGACCCTCTTCCAAAATCCCCATCCATGTAACCCCTTCTAGTAACAGACCCTCTTCCCAAATCCCCATCCCCTGTAACCACTTCTAGTAACAGACCCTCTTCCCAAATCCCCATCTCTGTAACCCCAACCAGTAACAGACCCTCTTCCCAAATCCCCGTCCCTGTAACCACTTCTAGTAACAGACCGTCTTCCTAAATCCCCATCCCTGTAACCACAACCAGTAACAGACCCTCTTCCCAAATCCCCATCCCTGTAACCACTTCTAGTAACAGACCCTCTTCCCAAATCCCCATCACTGTAACCACTTCTAGTAACAGACCCTCTTCCCAAATCCCCATCCCTGTAACCACTTCTAGTAACAGACCCTCTTCCCAAATCCCTGTCCCTGTAACCACTTCAAGTAACAGACCCTCTTCCCAAATCCCCATCCCTGCAACCACTTCTAGTAACAGACCCTCTTCCCAAATCCCCATCCCTGTAACAACTTCTAGTAACAGACCCTCCGCCCAAATCCCCATCCCTGTAACAACTTCTAGTAACAGACCCTCTTCCCAAATCCCCATCCCTGTAACCACTTCTTGTAACAGACCCTCTTCCCAAATCCCCATCCCTGTAACAACTTCTAGTAACACACCCTCCGCCCAAATCCCCATCAATGTAACAACTTCTAGTAACAGACCCTCTTCCCAAATCCCCAGCCCTGTAACCACTTCTAGTAACAGACCCTCCGCCCAAATCCCCATCCCTGTAACAACTTCTAGTAACAGACACTCTTCCCAAATCCCCAGCCCTGTAACCACTTCTAGTAACAGACCCTCTTCCCAAATCCCCAGCCCTGTAACCACTTCTAGTAACAGACCCTCTTCCCAAATCCCCATCCCTGTAACAACTTCTAGTAACAGACCCTCCGCCCAAATCCCCATAACAACTTCTAGTAACAGACCCTTTTCCCAAATCCCAGTCCCTGTAAACACTTCTAGTAACAGACCCTCTTCTCAAATCTCCATCCCTGTGACCACTTCTAGTAACAGACCCTTTTCCCAAATCCCAGTCCCTGTAAACACTTCTAGTAACAGACCCTCTTCCCAAATCCCCATCCCTGTAACCACTTCCCTATATTTAATTTTTGAGTGCTGGTTATGTTTTTCATATGTCAGTCCTCTGGTGGCTGTGTATGCTTTTCCACAACCGATTTATAAAAAGGAAGTGAGGGAATGACAGAGGACACTGTTCTGTACTTGTCTTTACCGTGTCGGTGACTTTACTGTGCCTGGTGGCTGTCCATCCATCCAATCGTCCTCCTCCATGTCCCACTCTGCCTGGAGGTCCAGTCTCACTTCCTCCATGTCCCACTCTGCCTGGAGGCCCAGTCTCACTTCCTCCATGTCCCACTCTGCCTGGAGGCCCAGTCTCACTTCCTCCATGTCCCACTCTGCCTGGAGGCCCAGTCTCACTTCCTCCATGTCCCACTCTGCCTGGAGGCCCAGTCTCACTTCCTCCATGTCCCACTCTGCCTGGGGGTCCAGTCTCACTTCCTCCATGTCCCACTCTGCCTGGAGGTCCAGTCTCACTTCCTCCATGTCCCACTCTGCCTGGAGGCCCAGTCTCACTTCCTCCATGTCTCACTCTGCCTGGAGGTCCAGTCTCACTTCCTCCATGTCCCACTCTGCCTGGAGGTCCAGTCTCACTTCCTCCATGTCCCACTCTGCCTGGAGGTCCAGTCTCACTTCTTCCATGTCCCACTCTGCCTGGAGGTCCAGTCTCACTTCCTCCATGTCCCACTCTGCCTGGGGGTCCAGTCTCACTTCCTCCATGTCCCACTCTGCCTGGAGGTCCAGTCTCACTTCCTCCATGTCCCACTCTGCCTGGAGGTCCAGTCTCACTTCCTCCATGTCCCACTCTGCCTGGAGGTCCAGTCTCACTTCCTCCATGTCCCACTCTGCCTGGAGGTCCAGTCTCACTTCCTCCATGTCCCACTCTGCCTGGAGGTCCAGTCTCACTTCCTCCATGTCCCACTCTGCCTGGGGGTCCAGTCTCACTTCCTCCATGTTCCACTCTGCCTGGAGGTCCAGTCTCACTTCCTCCATGTCCCACTCTGCCTGGAGGTCCAGTCTCACTTCCTCCATGTCCCACTCTGCCTGGAGGTCCAGTCTCACTTCCTCCATGTCCCACTCTGCCTGGAGGTCCAGTCTCACTTCCTCCATGTCCCACTCTGCCTGGAGGTCCAGTCGTCCTCCTCCATATACCGCTCTGCCTGGAGGTCCAGTCTCACCTCCTCCCCCAGGGAGTGAATCTTGATGGCTGGGAAGATTCCCACCGATGCTACCGGGTCCACCACCTAGATAACCAATGGGACCACCACCAGGACCACTACTGAGACCTCTACCGGGATAACCAATGAGACCACCACCAGGACCACTAACGGGATAACTACCGGGAAAACCAACAGGACCACTACCGAGACCGCTACCGGGATAACCAACGGGACCACTACTGAGACCACTACCGGGATAACCAACGAGACCACCACCAGGACCTCCACTGGGATAACTACCGGGATGACCAACGAGACCACTACTGAGACCACTACCAGGATAACCACCAGGGCCAGTACTGAGACCTCTACCGGGATAACCAACGAGACCACCACCAGGACCAGTACTGAGACCTCTACCGGGATAACCAACGAGACCACTACTGAGACCTCTACTGGGATAACCAACGAGACCACTACTGAGACCTCTGCCGGGATAACCAACGAGGCCACCACCAGGAACACTACTGAGACCTCTACTGGGATCTCTACCGGGATAACCAATGAGAACACCAACAGGACCACTACTGAGACCACTACCGGGATAACCAACAGGACCACTGCTGAGACCACTACTGAGACCTCTACCGGGATAACCAACAGGACCACTACTGAGACCACTACCGGGATAACCAACAGGACCACTATTGAGACCTCTACCAGGATAACCAACGGGACCACTACTGAGACCTCTACCGGGATAACTATGAGACCACTACTGAGACCACTACCGGGATCACCAACAGGACCACTACTGAGACCACTACTGAGACCACTACTGAGACCACTACCGGGATAACCAACGGGATCAATACCGGGACTACTACCGGGATAACTACCGGGGTAACCAACAGGACCACTTCTGAGACCACTCTCCGGGATAACCAACGGGACCACTACTGAGACGACTACCGGGATAACCAACGAGACCACTACTGAGACCACTACCGGGATAACCAACAGGACCACTACTGAGACCACTACCGGGATAAGCAACGAGACCACTACTGAGACCACTACTGAGACGACTACCGGGATAACCAACGAGACCACTACTGAGACCACTACCGGGATAATCAACAGGACCACTACTGAGACCTCTACCGGGATAAGCAACAGGACCACTGCTGAGACCACTACTGAGACCTCTACTGGGATAACCAATGGGACCACTACTGAGACCTCTACCGGGATAACCAACAGGACCACTACTGAGACCACTACTGGGATAACCAATGGGACCACTACATTTACATTTACATTTAAGCCATTTAGCAGACTCTCTTATCCAGAGCGACTTACAAATTGGTGCATTCACCTTATTACATCCAGTAGAACAGTCACTTTACAATAGTGCATCTAAATCGTAAAGGGGGGGGGTGAGAAGGATTACTTATCCTATCCTAGGTATTCCTTAAAGAGGTGGGGTTTCAGGTGTCTCCGGAAGGTGGTGATTGACTCCGCTGTCCTGGCATCGTTAGGGAGTGAGACCTCTACCGGGATAACCAACAGGACCACTACTGAGACCACTACTGAGACCTCTACTGGGATAACCAATGGGACCACTACTGAGACCTCTACTGGGATAACCAATGAGACCACTACTGAGACCTCTACCGGGATAACCAACGAGACCACTACTGAGACCACTACTGAGACCTCTACTGGGATAACCAATGGGACCACTACTGAGACCTCTACTGGGATAACCAATGGGACCACTACTGAGACCTCTACCGGGATAACTACCGGGATAAGCAACGAGACCACTACTGAGACCTCTACCGGGATAAGCAACGAGACCACTACTGAGACCACTACTGAGACCACTACTGAGACCACTACTGAGACCTCTACCGGGATAAGCAACGAGACCACTACTGAGACCTCTACCGGGTTAACCAACAGGACCACTACTGAGACCACTACTGGGATAACCAACGGGACCACCACCAGGACCTCCACCGGGATAACCAACCATTATTATTATTAATAATTACACACACACACATTGCGTGATGGTGATGTGTTCAATCACATCTCATAACATCTCCAGTCGAGACGACTGAAACTGACACCACCATCAGTCAATAGTAAAGGTAGACTGAGGTCATAAAAGAGCGTTGCTGTTTAAAGACAAATTAACTCTGGGCTCTGCTTTCCTGGACTGAAAGCTGGCAGGGGCACGGAAGGATGGTGCCAGCCAAGACCTGGCAGCTCAACAGGTTGTAAAAATACAATAAGGGGAGTAATGGGACTCCAAAGAATCTTTTACTCCGTCTCATGTGGCCGGAGGTTTTCACAGCTGGGGTGCTCGGCATTGTTTGTGTGTGGGTCCTGAAGGTGGCCATTTTGTTTAGTTCTTTTTTTTCACACTTCAGGAGCAACTGAGTAGAGAAGCCCTCACCAGCATGGTGAGTAGAGTAGAGTAGAGAAGCCCTCACCAGCATGGTGAGTAGAGTAGAGTAGAGTAGAGTAGAGTAGAGTAGAGTAGAGTAGAGTAGAGTAGAGAAGCCCTCACCAGCATGGTGAGTAGAGTAGAGTAGAGAAGCCCTCACCAGCATGGTGAGTAGAGTAGAGTAGAGTAGAGTAGAGTAGAGTAGAGTAGAGTAGAGTAGAGAAGCCCTCACCAGCATGGTGAGTAGAGTAGAGTAGAGTAGAGAAGCCCTCACCAGCATGATGAGTAGAGTAGAGTAGAGTAGAGTAGAGTAGAGTAGAGTAGAGTAGAGTAGAGTAGAGTAGAGTAGAGTAGAGTAGAGTAGAGTAGAGAAGCCCTCACCAGCATGGTGAGTAGAGTAGAGTAGAGAAGCCCTCACCAGCATGGTGAGTAGAGTAGAGTAGAGTAGAGTAGAGTAGAGTAGAGTAGAGTAGAGTAGAGTAGAGTAGAGAAGCCCTCACCAGCATGGTGAGTAGAGTAGAGTAGCCATCACCAGCATGGTGAGTAGAGTAGAGTAGCCATCACCAGCATGGTGAGTAGAGTAGAGTAGCCATCACCAGCATGGTGAGTAGAGTAGAGTAGCCATCACCAGCATGGTGAGTAGAGTAGCCATCACCAGCATGGTGAGTAGAGTAGCCATCACCAGCATGGTGAGTAGAGTAGACATCACCAGCATGGTGAGTAGAGTAGAGTAGCCATCACCAACATGGTGAGTAGAGTAGAGTAGATTAGCCATCACCAACATGGTGAGTAGAGTAGAGTAGATTAGCCCTCACCAGCATGGTGAGTAGAGTAGAGTAGCCATTACCAGCATGGTGAGTAGAGTAGATTAGCCATCACCAGCATGGTGAGTAGAGTAGAGTAGCCATCACCAGCATGGTGAGTAGAGTAGCCATCACCAGCATGGTGAGTAGAGTAGAGTAGCCATCACCAGCATGGTGAGTAGAGTAGAGTAGCCATCACCAGCATGGTGAGTAGAGTAGCCATCACCAGCATGGTGAGTAGAGTAGCCATCACCAACATGGTGAGTAGAGTAGAGTAGCCGTTACCAGCATGGTGAGTAGAGTAGATTAGCCCTCACCAGCATGGTGAGTAGAGTAGAGTAGCCCTCACCAGCATGGTGAGTAGAGTAGAGTAGATTAGCCCTCACCAGCATGGTGAGTAGAGTAGAGTAGATTAGCCCTCACCAGCATGGTGAGTAGAGTAGAGTAGAGTAGAGTAGAGTAGAGTAGAGTAGAGTAGAGTAGAGTAGAGTAGAGTAGAGTAGAGTAGCCATCACCAGCATGGTGAGTAGAGTAGAGTAGCCATCACCAGCATGGTGAGTAGAGTAGAGTAGCCATCACCAGCATGGTGAGTAGAGTAGAGTAGCCATCACCAGCATGGTGAGTAGAGTAGAGTAGCCATCACCAGCATGGTGAGTAGAGTAGACATCACCAGCATGGTGAGTAGAGTAGAGTAGCCATCACCAGCATGGTGAGTAGAGTAGCCATCACCAGCATGGTGAGTAGAGTAGCCATCACCAGCATGGTGAGTAGAGTAGAGTAGACATCACCAGCATGTTGAGTAGAGTAGAGTAGCCATCACCAACATGGTGAGTAGAGTAGCCATCACTAGCATGTTGAGTAGAGTAGAGTAGCCATCACCAACATGGTGAGTAGAGTAGAGTAGCCATCACCAGCATGGTGAGTAGAGTAGAGTAGCCATCACCAGCATGGTGTGTAGAGTAGGAGTGGAGTAGCCATCACCAGCATGTTGAGTAGTGTAGAGTAGCCGTCGCCAACATGGTGAGGAGGAGTAGAGTAGAGTGAAGTAGGAGAGGAGTGGAGGAGTGAAGGCGCAGAGTAGTCATCACCAGCATGGGGAGGAGAGGGTGATGAGGGTGAGGGTGATGATGCTGGAAACAGATAAGAGCGAGATTTGACTCAAGGACTTTAGAATGGGGATCTGAGACTGAGACCTCTTAGGTTTTCTTAAGAGGACAGTACATGCAAAGCTAGCTTGTCTGGCACAATGGGACTAATGAAGTAGTCCCAAAAGTGCAAATCCTGCCCACCAGGCTCTCCAAATAACCTACTAGGAGTATCAGAGTGATAGAGTTGCATTTTAATGGCCCTGGGTGGATCTCTCAGTGGGTTTTGGTTTCAACATTCAGCAAATGAAAACCAATACCTCAACCTTGTTTTGTCTTTTTTGGTGAGAACCAAACCTCTCTCTCCAAAAAAAATATGGCAAGGCCCATAGTCTTCTAAACTGTGTGTGTGTGTGTGTGTGTGTGCGTGTGTGTGTGTGTGTGTGTGTGTGTGTGTGTGTGTGTGTGTGTGTGTGTGTGTGTGTGTGTGTGTGTGTGTGTGTGTGTGTGTGTGTGTGTGTGTGTGTGTGTGTGTGTGTGTGTGTGTGTGTCCCTCCCCCTCATGTCATGTCATCTCTCCGTTGATGGAGAGTATTAATCTGATGTGTAGTTAATTAAAATAAATGCAAATATTACACCTATTTCCCTCTAACTACGTAACAGTGCTTTCCAGTGAAAGTTTCTGATAACATAGCTATACAGTTTGAATCGTGGGTGGGTGTCATATCATTTTTACAACCTAGACCTACGTAATTTTACCATATTCTTGCCTGGGGTTGGTTGCTTTGAGTCAGCGGCAACACTTGTAAACTTTGCTACACAATATAATACTGTACCTTTCTGTGTTATTCAAAACTCTATAATAACTGTTATGATTCTGAACAATAACTGCCCTAACAGATGGTAAAAATATATATAATCATGACGCCGCAAGATAAATAACTTTTCTGACTAGTATGCTTTTTATGGGTTTTGAATTGAGAAGTGCAAAGCCACAATGGGGATGCCACTGACTTGCCTGCCATGGAGTCCTTGTCTTTGTACACTGTTGACATTGCAGTCGGCGGGACTGCGCTGCTGTTTAGATAAGTGGGTATCAGGTCCCATCTCTATGCCAACTGTCAGCAGGCGTCTCTAGCAAAACCCTAAATCCAACCCTCAAATCTTTCTCTCTATAATATTATCCACCATCTTCAGATGTACACGGCTACTATGGTGTATATCATACCTTGTTGTCGCCATGATAGAATTAATATAATAGAAGGAATAATATTTTTTTTAATGTGACCTCCCTTGTTTTGTTGGCTTGCTCAAGTCCCTAATTGCCATAATATTAGACCTTTATTGAACTGCTTGTGTCATGGTTTTTAATGGAAGGTGCTTGTGTCATGGTTTTTAATGGAAGGTGCTTGTGTCATGGTTTTTAATGGAAGGTGCTTGTGTCATGGTTTTTAATGGAAGGTGCTTGTGTCATGGTTTTTAATGGAAGGTGCTCGTGTCATGGTTTTTAATGGAAGGTGCTTGTGTCATGGTTTTTAATGGAAGGTGCTTGTGTCATGGTTTTTAATGGAAGGTGCTTGTGTCATGGTTTTTAATGGAAGGTGCTTGTGTCATGGTTTTTAATGGAAGGTAGACAAAACGGACGGCAAGTGTTTTGTAATCTGCTGTAAAAAATGTGTTTTGACTAATGGACTAAAAGTCCCAACTCCGATAAGACTGAGAATGTTATAGCTTGTCTTGGCCGGGACGATACTCATTAGGCTGGCTGTGCTCGATACGACCGCAAGCCGCCAATCCCTCTCTACCTGTTGTCACAGCAGCGGCTGTGCCCACCAAGCTAATCCCCCCCAGCACAGTGCTATTGAGGGCAGGACAGCACCTGGGTCTGATGCTGGAATGACGGAGCGCTCCCTCAGACACGTATGAATGCGCTTACATGCCACGCCAGACCTGGGTTCAAATTTCCTTCAAAGGCGTTTCTAAGTAAGCACTTGGATATTTTTTTCTTTGAAAATATAAGTAGTTGAATATTTACGTGTATATTTGGAAATACCCTAGGGAAGTATAGGCATGTATTTGAAAATAGTCAAGTACACAGACAAGTGTTTTTTATTTACATTTAAAACCTAATTCTGTTTGGTACTAGGGATATTTGAAATAGTAAACTCAGCAAAAAAATAAACTTCCTCTCACTGTCAGCTGCGATTATTTGCAGCAAACTTAACATGTGTAAATATTTGTATGAACATAACAAGATTAAACAACTGAGACATAAACTGAACAAGTTCCACAGACATGTGACTAACAGAAATTGAATAATGTGTCCCTGAACAAAGGGGGGTTAAAATCAAAAGTAACAGTCAGTATCTGGTGTGGCCACCAGCTGCATTAAGTACTGCACTGCCTCTCCTCCTCACGAACTGAACCAGATTTGCTAGTTCTTGCTGTGAGATGTTACCCCACTCTTCCACCAAGGCACCTGCAAGTTCCCAGAAATGCTCAATGAGATTGAGATCCGGGCTGTTCACTGGCCATGGCAGAACACTGATATTCCTGTCTTGCAGGAAATCACGCACAGAACGAGTAGTATGGCTGGTGGCGTTGTCATGCTGGAGGGTCATGTCAGGATGAGCCTGCAGGAAGGCTACCAAATGAGGGAGGAAGATGCCTTCCCTGTAATGCACAGCGTTGAGATTGCCTGCAATGACAACAAGCACAGTCCGATGATGCTGTGACACACCGCCCCAGACCATGACAGACCCTCCACCTCCAAATCGATCCCGCTCCAGAGTACAGGCCTCGGTGTAACGCTCATTCCTTCGACAATAAACGCAAATCCAACCATCTCCCCTGGTGAGACAAAACCGAGACTTGTCAGTGAAGAGCACTTTTTGCCAGTCCTGTCTGGTCCAGCGACGGTGGGTCTCTGCCCATAGGTGACGTTGTTGCCGGTGATGTCTGGTGAGGACCTGCCTTACAACAGGCCTACAAGCCCTCAGTCCAGCCTCTCTCAGCCTATTGCGGACAGGCTGAGCACTGATTTGACGGATTGTGCGTTCCTGGTGTAAACCGGGCAGTTGTTGCCATCCAAGTCCTGTCCTGCAGGTAAGATGTTTGGTTGTACCGATCTGTGCAGGTGTTGTTACACGTGGTCTGCCACTGCGAGGACAATCAGCTGTCCGTCCTGTCTTCATGTAGCGCTGTCTTAGGAGTCTCACAGTACGGACATTGCAATTTATTGCCCTGGCTACATCTGCAGTCCTCATGCCTCCTTGCAGCATGCCTAAGGCATGTTCACGCAGATGAGCAGGGACCCTGGGTATCTTTCTTTTGGTGTTTTTCTGAGTCAGCAGAAAGGCCTCTTTAGTGTCCTAAGTTGTCATAACTGTGACCTTAATTGCCTACCGTCTGTTAGCTGTTAGTATCTTAACAACTGTTCCACAGGATGTTCATTAATTGTTTATGGTTCATTGAACAAGCATGGGAAACAGTGTTTTAGCCCTTTACAATGAAGATCTGAAGTTACTTGTTTTTTTACGAATTATTTTTGAAAGACAGGGTCCTGGAAAATGGATGTTTTTTTTGCTGAGTTTATATTTGGAAACAAGTCTTTAAAATAGAATTGCACTCAAATAGAGTGCATTGGGAAAGTATTCAGACCCCTTGACTTTTTCAACAATTTGTTACGTTACAGCCTTATTCTAAAATTGATTAACAATTCTCATCAATCTACACACAATACCCCGTAATGACAAAGCAAATACTGGTTTTTAGAAAATGTTGTTGATAATTTATTTTATTTGAAACCGATTACTGTCTTCTTGGGTATGACACTACAAGCTTGGCACACCTGTATTTGGGGAGTTTCTCACATTCTTCTCTGCAGATCCTCTCAACTCTGTCAGGTTGGACAGGGAGCGTCACTGCACAGCTATTTTCAGGCCTCTCTTGAGATGTTAGATTGGGTTCAAATCCGGGCTGTGGCTGGGCCACTCAAGGACATTCAGAGACTTGTCCCGATGCCACTCCTGCGTTGTCTTGGCTGTGTGCTTAGGGTCGTTGTCCTGTTGGAAGATGAACCTTCGTCACAGTCTGATGGCCTGAGTGCTCTGGACCAGGTTTTCATCAAGGATCTCTGTACTTTGCTCCATTCATCTTTCCCTCGATCCTGACTAGTGTCCCAGTCCCTGCCACTGAAAAACATCCCCACAGCATGATGCTGCCATTACCATGCTTCACCGTAGGGATGGTGCCTGGTTTCCTCCAGACGTGATGCTGCCACTACCATGCTTCACCGTAGGGATGGTGCCTGGTTTCCTCCAGACGTGATGCTTGGCATTCAGGCAGAAGACTTGAACCTTGGTTTCATCATATCACAGAATATTGTTTCTCATGGTCTGAGAGTCCTTTAGGTATCTTTTGGTCAACTCCAAGCAGGCTGTCATGTGCCTTTTACTGAGGAGTGGCTTCCAGCTGGCCACTCTACCATAAAGGCCTGATTGGTGGAGTGCTACAGAGATGGTTGTCCTTCTGGAAGGTTCTCTCATCTCCACAGAGGAACTCTGTAGCTCTGTCAGTGACCCATTGTGTTCTTGGTCACCTCCCTGACCAAGGACTTCTCCCCCGATTGCTCAGTTTGGCCGGGAGGCCAACTCCAGGAGTTTTGGTGGTTCCAAACTTCTTCCATTTATGAATGGTGGAGGCCACTGGGTTCTTGGGGACCTTCAATGCTGCAGAAATGTTTTGATACCCTGCCCCAGATATGTGTCTCGACACAGTCCTGTTTCGGAGCTCTATGGACAATTCCTTGGTTTTTGCTCTGACATGCACTGTCAACTGTGGGACCTTATATAGACAGGTGTGTGACTTTCCAAATCATGTCCAATTAATTTAACACAGGTGGACTCCAATCAAGTTGTAGTAACATCAAGGATGATCAATGGAAACAGGATGCACCTGAGCTCAATTTCGAGTCTCATAGCAAAGGGTCTGAATACTTATGTCAATAAGGTATTTCTGTTTTGGTGTTTTTATTCATTTACAATAATGTCTAAAACTGTTTTGCTTTGTCGTTATGGGGTATTGTGTGTAGATTGATGAGGACATTTTTTTAAATATTTAATACATTTTAGAAAAAGGCAACAAAATGTGGATAA
This sequence comes from Oncorhynchus gorbuscha, assembly GCF_021184085.1. Classification (NCBI taxonomy): domain Eukaryota; kingdom Metazoa; phylum Chordata; class Actinopteri; order Salmoniformes; family Salmonidae; genus Oncorhynchus; species Oncorhynchus gorbuscha. The sequence goes on from NC_060175.1 coordinate 92,832,363, forward strand.
AGGGAAGAAGTCTGAATACTTTCCAAATGCACTCTACACATGTATTTGAACCCAGGTCTGTTACACGCACTCTTGCACGGCCGCACGTGCATAGACACAGACCAAAAACGCACACATGCTAGTAATGCGTTGACTCATAACCCGCAGTCCACACGGTTATATCTGCGGGCGGATTTAGGGTATTTAAATATTGTGTGGATGAAGGCCAGGTGGTTGGCGGGCAGGCAAAACAATACCTTAAATTCATAAATGAGGCACTCTATCTCAGTGCTTAGAGGTATTACTACAAATCCGGTTACTTCCCAGGCTGTGCCACAACCGGCTGTGGCCGGGAGTCGCATAGGATGGTGCACAATTGGTCCAGGGTCATCCGGGTTAGGGGAGGGTGTGGCCGGTGGGGCTTTACAAGGCTTTGCAAAAAAATGCAAAAATAAGATTGATCTATAAATGTAATAATTATTGTGCAATTCATATCTATGGGCCACATTGAGGTTTTTCTTTAATTATGTTTTAGCTGGCGTAAGCCTTTTTCATAAAAGAATGCGCAGCCTGTCAATTTAGCCACTTCAACACAACACATCCAGCAGGTGAAAAGGGCGCTGGATGGCTGCTGATTGTCCGCCTCTGTAGGGTCTGGGTTGAATACTCTCAACAGGACATTCCCCAATAGTGCACTACAAATGACCAGAGGCTCTGAAGGGAATATGGAGCCAGCGCAAACAGACTTTTTTATTTATTAGTTGATAAAGAGATCAGTGTGTTCATAATAAAAAGCATTTCGCTGCACCTGCAATAATAATAACATCTGCAAAACTGCGTACGCGACCAATAAACGGTTGATTAGATTTTGAATATGGCATGACAGTGTTGGTTTTCTGTCCTCTTATATCATAGGCTGTAGTTGTTGTTGTTGTAAAGAAAGCTTCAGACAAACTGTCCAGGAAAGGAAGCCGGTGGGTGATTCCATTACAGTGACTCAGACAGAAAACGGGGCAATGAATCATCTCTCTCATCCTGATGTGTCACACATTGATACACACACTTGTATTATTGTATTACCTCTTTTCACTCACACACACACACGCACACACACTCCCTCTGAAGTTATGAACTGGCTGACAGTTCTACAAGTAAATCCCAAGTTATTCTTCTTGGTGTGGTAATTGCCCTATAAAGATTGAATCATTTCCTCTTGCCCCATCCACTATTCACCATCTAAACGTGTCCAGCACATAGACTATATTATCAAATGTGCTGGTCTCCTGCCAAGACATGCACCTCTCTGTTGAGTTCTATCTGAACCACCAGTCATGTTATTTCCATGTACAGGTTGCCTGGTTCTTTCCTTGGACTTGTCATGCATCCCATGATGTTAATGTTTGATCTGAATGATCAGTTTCCCATAAACTGTGTAATTCCCTTGTTGAGAACCACTGGGCAGTATACTGACACACTCGTATGTGACTTATGTCACAAGGTATAATAATTAACTTCTGAACACCTTTAAGGTAAAAGATGCTTTTCTTTTGGAATAAAACAATTCAATTAAACCTCCACTAAGAAGTGGAAGAGACTTTATGGTGCGAAGGGGAAACCATGCAGGAGTCTGCCTGAATGGGATGGAAGAGAATGACAGAGCAAAGCCTAAAATAAGGATTCATCTGCAGTGAGGCCATGACTGTGTCCTGAGTGTCAACCTGCCTTGAAACGACATGAAACTAAGGAGACACTACAAGAAACAAAGGAGGCACTACATGAAACTAAGGAGACACTGCAAAAAACAAAGGAGGCACTACATGAAACTAAGGAGACACTGCAAAAAACAAAGGAGGCACTACATGACACTAAGGAGGCACTACATGAAACTAAGGAGACACTACATGAAACTAAACTAAGGAGGCACTACATGAAACTAAGGAGACACTACATGAAACTAAACTAAGGAGGCACTACATGAAACTAAGGAGACACTACATGAAACTAAACTAAGGAGGCACTACATGAAACTAAGGAGGCACTACATGAAACTAAGGAGGCACTACATGAAACAAAGGAGGCACTACATGAAACTAAGGAGACACTGCAAAAAACAAAGGAGGCACTACATGACACTAAGGAGGCACTACATGAAACAAAGGAGGCACTACATGAAACTAAGGAGACACTGCAAAAACAAAGGAGGCACTACATGAAACTAAGGAGCATACATGAAACTAAGGAGCATACATGAAACCATGCAGGAGTCTGCCTGAATGGGATGGAAGAGAATGACAGAGCAAAGCCTAAAATAAGGATTCATCTGCAGTGAGGCCATGACTGTGTCCTGAGTGTCAACCTGCCTTGAAACGACATGAAACTAAGGAGACACTACAAGAAACAAAGGAGGCACTACATGAAACTAAGGAGACACTGCAAAAAACAAAGGAGGCACTACATGAAACTAAGGAGACACTGCAAAAAACAAAGGAGGCACTACATGACACTAAGGAGGCACTACATGAAACTAAGGAGACACTACATGAAACTAAACTAAGGAGGCACTACATGAAACTAAGGAGACACTACATGAAACTAAACTAAGGAGGCACTACATGAAACTAAGGAGACACTACATGAAACTAAACTAAGGAGGCACTACATGAAACTAAGGAGGCACTACATGAAACTAAGGAGGCACTACATGAAACAAAGGAGGCACTACATGAAACTAAGGAGACACTGCAAAAAACAAAGGAGGCACTACATGACACTAAGGAGGCACTACATGAAACAAAGGAGGCACTACATGAAACTAAGGAGACACTGCAAAAAACAAAGGAGGCACTACATGAAACTAAGGAGCATACATGAAACTAAGGAGCATACATGAAACCATGCAGGAGTCTGCCTGAATGGGATGGAAGAGAATGACAGAGCAAAGCCTAAAATAAGGATTCATCTGCAGTGAGGCCATGACTGTGTCCTGAGTGTCAACCTGCCTTGAAACGACATGAAACTAAGGAGACACTACAAGAAACAAAGGAGGCACTACATGAAACTAAGGAGACACTGCAAAAAACAAAGGAGGCACTACATGAAACTAAGGAGACACTGCAAAAAACAAAGGAGGCACTACATGACACTAAGGAGGCACTACATGAAACTAAGGAGACACTACATGAAACTAAACTAAGGAGGCACAACATGAAACTAAGGAGACACTACATGAAACTAAACTAAGGAGGAACTACATGAAACTAAGGAGACACTACATGAAACTAAACTAAGGAGGCACTACATGAAACTAAGGAGGCACTACATGAAACTAAGGAGGCACTACATGAAACTAAGGAGACACTACATGAAACTAAGGGGCACTACATGAAACTACGGAGGCACTACATGAAACTAAGGAGGCACTACATGAAACTAAGGAGACACTACATGAAACTAAACTAAGGAGGCACTACATGAAACTAAGGAGACTACATGAAACTAAGGAGGCACTACATGAAACTAAGGAGACACTACATGAAACTAAGGAGACACTACATGAAACTAAGGAGGCACTACATGAAACTAAGGAGGCACTACATGAAACTAAGGAGGCACTGCATGAAACTAAACTAAGGAGGCACTACATGAAACTAAGGAGGCACTACATGAAACTAAGGAGGCACTACATGAAACTAAGGAGACACTACATGAAACTAAGGGGGCACTACATGAAACTACGGAGGCACTACATGAAACTAAGGAGGCACTACATGAAACTAAGGAGACACTACATGAAACTAAACTAAGGAGGCACTACATGAAACTAAGGAGACACTACATGAAACTAAGGGGGCACTACATGAAACTACGGAGGCACTACATGAAACTAAGGAGGCACTACATGAAACTAAGGAGACACTACATGAAACTAAACTAAGGAGGCACTACATGAAACTAAGGAGACTACATGAAACTAAGGAGATTACATGAAACTAAGGAGACTACATGAAACTCTGAATACCCTACATGAAACTAAGGAGGCACTACATGAAACTAAGGAGACTACATGAAACTAAGGAGATTACATGAAACTAAGGAGGCACTACATGAAACTATGAATACCCTACATGAAACTAAGGAGGCACTACATTAAACTAAGTAGAGACTACATTAAACCATGGAGAGACTACATTAAACCATGGAGAGACTACATGAAACTAAGGAGGCACTACATGAAACTAAGGAGGCACTACATGAAACTAAGGAGACACTACATGAAACTAAGGAAGCACTACATGAAACTGAGGAGGCACTACATGAAACTAAGGAGACACTACATGAAACTAAGAAGAGAACATGAAACTAAGGAGCATACATGAAACCATGCAGGAGTCTGCCTGAATGGGATGGAAAAGAATGACAGAGCAAAGCCTAAAATAAGGATTCAACTGCAGTGAGGCCATGACTGTGTCCTGAGTGTCAACCTGCCTTGAAACGACATGAAACTAAGGAGACACTACAAGAAACAAAGGAGGCACTACATGAAACTAAGGAGACACTGCAAAAAACAAAGGAGGCACTACATGAAACTAAGGAGACACTGCAAAAAACAAAGGAGGCACTACATGACACTAAGGAGGCACTACATGAAACTAAGGAGACACTACATGAAACTAAACTAAGGAGGCACAACATGAAACTAAGGAGACACTACATGAAACTAAACTAAGGAGGCACTACATGAAACTAAGGAGACACTACATGAAACTAAACTAAGGAGGCACTACATGAAACTAAGGAGGCACTACATGAAACTAAGGAGGCACTACATGAAACTAAGGAGACACTACATGAAACTAAGGGGGCACTACATGAAACTACGGAGGCACTACATGAAACTAAGGAGGCACTACATGAAACTAAGGAGACACTACATGAAACTAAACTAAGGAGGCACTACATGAAACTAAGGAGACTACATGAAACTAAGGAGGCACTACATGAAACTAAGGAGACACTACATGAAACTAAGGAGACACTACATGAAACTAAGGAGGCACTACATGAAACTAAGGAGGCACTACATGAAACTAAGGAGGCACTGCATGAAACTAAACTAAGGAGGCACTACATGAAACTAAGGAGGCACTACATGAAACTAAGGAGGCACTACATGAAACTAAGGAGACACTACATGAAACTAAGGGGGCACTACATGAAACTACGGAGGCACTACATGAAACTAAGGAGGCACTACATGACACTAAGGAGACACTACATGAAACTAAACTAAGGAGGCACTACATGAAACTAAGGAGACACTACATGAAACTAAGGGGCCACTACATGAAACTAAGGAGGCACTACATGAAACTAAGGAGACACTACATGAAACTAAGGGGGCACTACATGAAACTACGGAGGCACTACATGAAACTAAGGAGGCACTACATGAAACTAAGGAGACACTACATGAAACTAAACTAAGGAGGCACTACATGAAACTAAGTAGAGACTACATTAAACCATGGAGAGACTACATGAAACTAAGGAGGCACTACATGAAACTAAGGAGGCACTACATGAAACTAAGGAGGCACTACATGAAACTATGGAGGCACTACATGAAACTAAGAAGACTACATGAAACTAAGGAGGCACCACATGAAACTAAGGAGGCACTACATGAAACTAAGGAGGCACTACATGAAACTAAGGAGCCTAAATGAAACTATGAATACACTACATGAAACTAAGGAGACACCACATTAAACTAAGGAGGCACTACATGAAACTAAGGAGGCACTACATGAAACTAAGGAGGCACCACATGAAACTAAGGAGGCACTACATGAAACTAAGGAGGCACTACATGAAACTAAGGGGGCACTACATGAAACTAAGGAGACTACATGAAACTAAGGAGACTACATGAAACTGTGAATACACTACATGAAACTGTGAATACACTACATGAAACTAAGGAGGCACTACATGAAACTAAGGAGGCACTACATGAAACTAAGGAGACTACATTAAACTAAGGAGACACTACATGAAACTAAGGCGACTACGTGAAACTAAGGAGATTACATGAAACTAAGGAGACACTACATGAAACTAAGGAGGCACTACATGAGACAAAGGACATTACATGAAACTAAGGAGGCACTGCATGAAACTAAGGAGGCACTACATGAAACTAAGGACGCACTACATGAAACTAAGGAGCCTAAATGAAACTATGAATACACTACATGAAACTAAGGAGACACTACATTAAACTAAGGAGGCACTACATGAAACTAAGGAGACAACACGAAACTAAGGAGGCACCACACAAAACTAAGGAGGCACTACATGAAACTAAGGAGCCTAAATGAAACTATGAATACACTACATGAAACTAAGGAGACACTACGTGAAACTAAGGAGACAACAGAAAACTAAGGAGACACTACATGAAACTAGGTAAGCACTACATGAAACTAAGGAGGCACTACATGAAACTAAGGAGGCACTGCATGAAACTAAGAAGGCACCACATGAAACTAAGGAGATTACATGAAACTAAGGAGACTACATGAAACTATGAATGCACTACATGAAACTAAGGAGGCACTACATTAAACTAAGTAGAGACTACATTAAACTATGGAGAGACTACATGAAACTAAGGAGCCACTACATGAAACTAAGGAGGCACTACATGAAACTATGGAGGCAATAAATGAAACTAAGGAGGCACCACATGAAACTAAGGAGGCACTACATGAAACTAAGGAGCCTAAATGAAACTATGAATACACTACATGAAACTAAGGAGACACTACATTAAACTAAGGAGGCAACATGAAACTAAGGAGACACTACATGAAACTGAGGAGGCACTACATGAAACTAAGGAGACACTACATGAAACTGAGGAGGCACTACATGAAACTAAGGAGACACCACATTAAACTAAGGAGGCAACATGAAACTAAGGAGACACTACATTAAACTAAGGAGACTACATGAAACTAAGGAGACACTACATTAAACTAAGGAGACTACATGAAACTAAGGAGACACTACATTAAACTAAGGAGGCACTACATGAAACTAAGGAGCCTAAATGAAACTATGAATACACTACATGAAACTAAGGAGACACTACATTAAACTAAGGAGACTACATGAAACTAAGGAGACACTACATTAAACTAAGGAGACACCATGAAACTAAGGAAGCACTACATGAAACTAAGGAGGCACTACATTAAACTAAGGAGGCACCACATGAAACTGAGGAGGCACTACATTAAACTAAGGAGACACCATGAAACTGAGGAGGCACTACATGAAACTAAGAAGACAACATGAAACTAAGGAGAGAACATGAAAGTATGGAGAGACTACATGAAACTTAAACTAAGGAGAGTCTACATTAAACTTTGGTGAGACTACATGAAACTATGGAGAGACTACATGAAACTAAGGAGAGACTACATTAAACTTTGGAGAGACTACATGAAACTATGGAGAGACTACGTGAAACTAAGGAGAGACTACATGAAACTTTGGAGAGACTACATGAAACTATGGAGAGACTACATGAAACTAAGGAGAGACTACATTAAACTAAGGAGACCACATCAAACTACAGAGACACGACATGAACTTGTCTAATTAAAAGCGTTCCTCTGTGGGCCTGTCTTTGGCCAGTCAAAATAACAAGTGGTTATTAATACATGGTAACTGCTGCCATGTAGAATGTGTTCATGGATACAATCTACGCTCCACTACGTTCTCAGGTGTTTCCGCAATAATGTCAGTGCTCCTCCAACATCGACAACCATTTCAGTCTCAACTTCACTTTGTGACTTTGTGAAGACTCCAAAGAAATCAGTGGTGGCGGTGCGTTGGCCTGGGAGTGCTGAGTCTGGTTAGGCAACATCCTCCCTACAGCCATAATAGTGATAATAAACTCATCTCTATCAAAAGGTGGTGAACATCACTCTCAGTGCATGTGGAGGTTAAGTGTCAAAGACAATGCTCTAGTGGTACTCCTTGTTTGCAAATGAAAACATGGCGGAGCTGGATGATTAAAATGGGACTGTGCTGCTTTGATCAATCCAAGATGGCATAGCAGTCAGGCGTCTTTTGTCTTTGTCGTGTCCCGTGTATATATATTTTTATATTTTTATACTCTCCTGCAAACCGAATCACCCAATATGGTATGGCTCTGCTATTTTCTTTACTTTAGAACCGGCACCCCAAACAGAATCTAGCCAGCTAACCTGTTACTAGCTAGTAGTCAGCTAGCCACTGCTAGCGGTCATCAGCTAACCTTTATCCCGGATAACTCCTGCCAGTCTGCACAGCGCCATTCAATCCAGAGCTTATCGGACTTTTTTTTCTCCATATCCACAGATTCCTACCACAAGCTCTGAACCTCTTCACCTGGATCATCGCAGCTAGCTAGCTGCTATCCGATTGGCTTCTCCTGGCTAACGTCTCTGTCCCGAAGCAAGCACCAATTAGACTAGCTGAAGAGGTCCATCAGCCACTCCTTGGGCTACAATGCCTATTTTGCCAATTGGCCTGTTCCCTTTTTATTGTCGATACAGAGCCCCACTAATCCATCATGACTGGACTACCGATGTAATCCGCCCAAGGGTTTTTTCAACAGGCCCATCTGCTAGCCTGCTAGCTGTGGCCCACTAGCTGTTTTGAGCATACCGGATTGTTAGCTGTAAACACAGATTTGGATATCTCTTAGATATCTTAGATATCATCCTAACTAACTCGCCCTCCAAATACACCTCTGCTGTTTTCAACCAGGATCTCAGCGATCACTGCCTCTTTGCTTGCGTCCGTAATGGGTTTCCGGTCAAACGACCACCCCTCATCACTGTCAAATGCTCCCTAAAACACTTCAGCAAGCAGGCCTTTCTAATCGACTTGGCCCAGGTGGAACTTTCCTAAACTGTGTACACTAAGTGTATCTTTTGTATATGAAAAAGTATTTGTGACTTATATGAAAGTTATGTCCCAAATGTTTCCAAAACCGTATCGGGCATTTCCATCTTAAGGCTAAAGCTGTTGTCCGACGGCGGCAGTTGAGATACACAGGAGAGTGAAGGATGGAACAGATCACACTCTAGACTAGGAAGCTAGTGTTGTTTTCTATATTGTGGTAAAAAAGGCTGTTTTGATCCATGTCTTCTTGCACGTTTTGCTTTTATGTAGTTCTAGTCCACTGTCCCCACCACTTAAGTATCTTCACATACTACAGACATGGAAGGAATGGTCATTACCAGTCAAGTCAACATTCTGTGAAGGGTGGACCAGTGTCCATTCTGGGCCCCTTTTCATTCTATTTCTATGTTCCACACCACCTGCCATGTAGATTTACAGTCAACCGGACACACAGACACATGTCTGGCAGACATATCAGTGTGGATGACGGATCACCACCTCAAGCTGAACCTCGGCAAGACGGAGCTGCTCTTCCTCCCGGGGAAGGACTGCCCGTTCCATGATCTCGCCATCACGGTTGACAACTCCATTGTGTCCTCCTCCCAGAGCGCCAAGAACCTTGGCGTGATCCTGGACAACACCCTGTCGTTCTCAACTAACATCAAGGCGGTGGCCCGTTCCTGTAGGTTCATGCTCTACAACATCCGCAGAGTACGACCCTGCCTCACACAGGAAGCGGCGCAGGTCCTAATCCAGGCACTTGTCATCTCCCGTCTGGATTACTGCAACTCGCTGTTGGCTGGGCTCCCTGCCTGTGCCATTAAACCCCTTCAACTCATCCAGAACGCCGCAGCCTGTCTGGTGTTCAACCTTCCCAAGTTCTCTCACGTCACCCCGCTCCTCCGTTCTCTCCACTGGCTTCCAGTTGAAGCTCGCATCCGCTACAAGACCATGGTGCTTGCCTACGGAGCTGTGAGGGGAACGGCACCTCAGTACCTCCAGGCTCTGATCAGGCCCTACACCCAAACAAGGGCACTGCGTTCATCCACCTCTGGCCTGCTCGCCTCCCTACCACTGAGGAAGTACAGCTCCCGCTCAGCCCAGTCAAAACTGTTCGCTGCCCTGGCCCCCCAATGGTGGAACAAACTCCCTCACGACGCCAGGACAGCGGAGTCAATCACCACCTTCCGGAGACACCTGAAACCCCACCTCTTTAAGGAATACCTAGGATAGGTTAAGTAATCCCTCTCACCCCACCCCCCCTAAGTTTTAGATGCACTATTGTTAAGTGACTGTCCCACTGGATGTCATAAGGTGAATGCACCAATTTGTAAGTCGCTCTGGATAAGAGCGTCTGCTAAATGACTTAAATGTAATGTAAATGTAAACAGACTTGAAGTCATTGTCCTGAGTGAGTGACGGATTGAATTGGGTGCAGTAGAAAAATAATCTCTCTCTTTCTTTCTTACTTTCTCTCTTACACACACTCTCTCTCTTTCTCTCTTTCTCTCTCTCTGGATAGGTAATTTGGCAATTGGTGAGTAACTGTCTTAGTCCCAAATGGCACCCTATTCCATATTTAGTGTAGCTATTACTTTTGACCAGGACCCAAAGAAGTGCACTAAATAAGGAATAGGGTGCCATCTGGGGCGCAGACTATACAGGCAGCACCCAGTGGCAGCACCCAGTGGCAGCACCCAGTGGCAGCACCCAGTGACAGCACCCAGTGGCAGCACCCAGTGGCAGCACCCAGTGGCAGCCAGACAGGTACCAAGCCCAAGCAGGTTCGCTGGTAGGGAGAGGCTCCCTCATCTCCTACGCTTTCCTACGGTTTCTTCCAAATGCCCCCTGGCGTGACAGGAAACAGGGAAGACGGAGTTCTCAGCGTGTTGCACCTGTTGCCCGGGCAGCAGGTCAACAAAACAGGGCCCTGCTCCTGGGTAAACAACAACACCTATGTATCTACTGTAACAACTGTTTCCACTGCTCAAGCACCACTGGCTCTACTGTTGATGTTGTGAGTGGAGTTTACAAAGTTAGTCCTGAATTCTGTTTCTTCGTTCTGACTTATTGCTGATGTAAGGAGGATGTATTTTGGCATGAGTTAATATGCATGTTTACTGTAAAGAATACTGTACCTGGATTGGTCCTTCAACTTGCTTCTGAATAATTTAATGAAAACTACATTTTCTTGACTGAGACTTATTGAGGAAGTTGTTCATTTCCACAGGATGGAAACCAGGCAATACTGTGTAATATGAAAGGAAAAATGGAAATCGTCATCAACATTTAGCCTAATTGAAGAAAGCCATTCCTTTGCATTAGAACTCAAATAGCCTCAATTTCTTCCAATCACATCTGTCAGCCAAATACCTATTAGCTTAACGAGCCCAGAGGTTGTCAGAAGCTTATTAAAGGAGTCCACACCCACAATGTCTGTCATCTTTTCTCTTTCAATTCAAACTGGAGATGTTCGTTCTCTCTCTCTATTCTCTATGACACGCAATGGAAAAAGAGGAGCGGCACTTGGTTGCCTAGCTACCCACCTACTCGCCCATCCCATAGTAACCTATTCTTCTGAGGCATATGTGTTCTTCCTATAGGATCTGGTTAAGCCCTCAGTGGAGAAGTTATTATAATGTTCAATCAGTAGAATATTTAGCAAGACTATTTAGAAATGATCAACAGGGGTGGGCTTGTTACAGTGGGAGTTTGACTGCATGACTGTGTCCCAAAATGAGGCTATTTAGTGCATTACTTTTGACCAGCGCCCCCTCTGAGGACTGAGAACATTGTATTGCCAAGTCTGTACTTGATGACTTCCTCCTTAGGTGTGTCTGTCTCTTGAATATACCAGGCATGTATTTGAAAGGATGCATGTTGTATCCAATGCATACTGACCCTCTCTCTCTCTCTCTCTCTCTCTCTCTCTCTCTCTCTCTCTCTCTCTCCTCTCCCTCTCTCTCTCTCTCTCCCTCTCTCTCTCCCTCTCTATCTTTCCTATCACTCTCTCTCCTCTCTCTCTCTCTCCTCTCTCCTCCATCTCTCTCTCCTCTCTCTTTCTCCTCGCTTCTCTTCTCTCTCTCTCAATCTATTTCTCTTCTCTCTTCTATTTCTCTCCTCTCTTTCTCTATCTCTCTCCTCTTCTTTCTCCTCCTCCCTCTCTATCTCGCAATCTCTCTCTCTCTCTCCACTATCTTTACTATCACTCTCTCCTCTCTTCTCTCTTCTCTCCTATCTCTCCTCTATCTCTCTCTTTCTCTCTCTCCTCTCCTTTCTCCTCCCTATCTCTCTCCTCTCTTCTCTCCTCTATCTCTCCTCTCCTCTATCACTCTCTCTCGCTCTATCCTCTATCTTTCCTATTACTCTCTCTCCTCTCTTTCTCTATCTCGCTCTTCCCCTATTCTCTCCTTTATCTCTCCTCTATCTCTCTTCTCCTCTCTCTCTCCTCTCTTCTCCATCTCTCTCCTCTCTTTCTCCTCACCTCTTCTCTCTCTCTCCTCCCTATTTCTCTCATCTCTTCTATTTCTCTCCTCTCTTTCTCTATCTCTCTCTTCTTCTCTCTCCTCCTCCCTCTCTCTCTCCTCTATCTTTCCTATCACTCTCTCTCATCTCTATCTCCCCTCTATCTCTCTCCTCTTCTCTCTCTCTCTCTCTCTCTCTCTCTCTCTCTCTCTCTCTCTCTCTCTCTCTCTCTCTCTCTCTCTCTCTCTCTCTCCTCTCCTCTCCTCTCTCCTCTCTTTTCTCCTTTCTCTTCTCTCTCTCCTCTCTCCTCTCTCCTATCTCTCCCCTCGCTTCTATCCTCTACCTCTCTCTCTCCTCTATCTTTCGTATCATTCTCTCTACTGTCTCTCTCTCTCCCTTATCCCTCTCCTCTCTCCCCTCTTCTCTCTTTGCTCCTCTATCTCTCCTCCATCTCTCTTCCCTCTCTCTGCTCTCTATCTTGCTCTCTTCTCTCTCTCCTCTCTCTTTCTCCTCGCTTCTCTTCTCTCCTCTCTCTTCTCTTCCATATATGTTCTCTCATTTCTCTTATCTCTCTCCCCCCTCTCTCTCTCTCCTCTATCTTTCATATCACCCTCTCTCCTCTTTTTCTCTATCTCTCTCCTCTTCTCTCTCCTCCACCCTCTCTCTCTTTCCTCTATCTTTCCTGTCACTCTCTCTCCTCTCTTTCACTTTCTCTCTCTCTCCGATCTCCCCTCGCTCTCTCCTCCCTTCTCTCCTCTATCTCTCTTCCATGTCTCTCTTCTCTCTTTCTCTTTCTCTCTCTTCTCTCTCTCTCCTCTTTCTCCTCTCTCTTCCACCCTCTCTCTCTCTCCTCTATCTTCCCATCACTCTCTCTCCTTTCTTTCTCTATCTCTCTCTTCTTCTCTCTCCTCCTCCCTCTCTCTCTCCTCTATCTTTCCTATCACTCTCTCTCATCTCTATCTCCCCTCTATCTCTCTCCTCTTCTCTCTCTCTCTCTCTCTCTCTCTCTCTCTCTCTCTCTCTCTCTCTCTCTCTCTCTCTCTCTCTCTCTCTCTCTCTCTTCTCTTCTCTTCTATATATCTCCTCTCTTTTCTCTTCTCTCCTCTATCTCTCTCTCCTCTATCTTTCTCCCCACTTCTCTTCTCTCTCTCTCCTCTCTATTTCTCTCCTCTCTCCTCTCCCTTCTCTTCTATATCTCTTCTCTCCTTTCTCTTCTCTCTCTCCCCCTCTCTCTCCTCTATATTTCCTATCACTCTCTCCTCTCTCTCTATCTCTTTCATCTTCTCTTTCCTCCTCCCTCCCCCTCTCTCTCTCTCTTCTCTTTCTCTCCTCTCTCTCCTCTCTTCTCTCCTATATCTCTCCTATATCTCTCTTCTCTTCTCTTTCTCTCCTCCACCCTCCCTCTCTCTCCTCTATCTTTCCTATCACTCTCTCTCCTCTCTTTCTCTTTCTCTCTCTCTCTCCTCTCCTCTCTCCCTCCTCCCTTCTCTCCTCTATCTCTCCTCTATCTCTCTTCTATGTCTCTCTTCTCTCTCTCTCTCTCTCCTCCCTTCTCTCCTCTATCTATCTTATATGTCTCTCTTCTCTCTCTCTCCTCTTCTCTCTCCTCCTCCCTCCCTAACTCTCTCTCTCTCTCTTCTCTTTCTCTCCTCTCTTTCTCTATATATCTCCTCTTCTCTCTCCTCCACCCTCACTCTCTCCTCTATCTTTCCTATCATTCTCTCTCCACTCTTTCTCTCTCTCTCTCTCTCTCTCTCTCTCTCTCTCTCTCTCTCTCTCTCTCTCTCTCTCTCTCTCTCTCTCTCTCCTCTCTCTCTCTCTCTCCCTCTCTCTCTCTCTCCCTATCTTTCTCTCTCCCTATCTTTCTCCTTCTCTATCTCTTTCCTCTTCTCTTCTCTCCCTCTCCTCTCTATTTCTCCCTTCCCTTCTATCGCTCTCCTCTTTTCTCTCTTCTCTCCTCTATCTCTCTCCTCTCTCTCGCTCCTCTCTTCTCTCTCTCCGCTCTCTTCTCTCCTCTTCTCTTCTCTTCCTCTCTCTCTCTCTCTCTCTCTTTCTCTCTCTCTCTCTCTCTCTCTCTCTCTCTCTCTCCTCAATCTCTCTCCTCTTCTCTCCTCTCTTTCCTCTATCACTCCTCTATCTCTCTCCTCTGTCTATCTCTCTCTCCTCTATCTCTCATCTCTCTTCTATCTGTCCTCTCTTCTCTCCTCTATCTCACTCTCTCCCCTCCGACCATCTCCGCAGCTCCTGGAGTACATGAGGAAAGGGGAAGAGGACGAGCATCCTGGACGCGGGTCTGGCTTAGGCCTGTCAGCCTCTCAGCACTGGAGATGGAGAGAAGTGCTACATTGCCCTGGGCCTGGCCCTCATAACTCTCTGTCCACTGTTCTGCCCATCAGCACTACAGAGAAGTACAGGTTCCCTTCATTTCGTGAGATTCTCACAGCAGGAAAATGATCCTGCAGCAACAGGCAGGCAATGTGAATTATAATTCATGTACATTTTTCGTGAGGGCAAAAGTCCGACATTTTAAAGTGGAAATTACAAACTTCAGACGTGTTTTTAAGCCTTGAAAACACTACAAATGAGCATTTCCTGCTTTGCAGTAAAATTCCTGCAACAACAGGATGATCAAATTAAGATATGGCATCTGTACTTCCTTCATTATTCAAAACCTTTGTTGTGGGTGTAGGACACATTGTGCTTGATGAAGAGGAAAAAACAATTAAAGAAATTTTAGTACGTCTAATTCGAACCCCTCATTTCTTTTTCCAAAGAATGCACATGCGTTTCCAATCTAATGTTAGCACAGAACAGGAGCTGCTAGACTTCCCATAATAACCTGTGAGCCTTGAAGCCCAACACAAATAACTGCTGTACTGGAACTGATCAAAACAAGGAGCAACAGCTTGGTCTTACAGTAATGTGGACTGGAACAAAGCAAAAAATGTACAGGTTGCCACTATGGCTAAAAGTAGTTCACTATATAGGGAATAGTGTGCCATTTGGGAAGTATCCATAATATACATAGGTGCAGTATCAATGGAAGTATTGACAATTATATCACTAATTTGCACATACTGCCTGTAGAGGATGAAATGGGCTGGGATTGACTGTGTCGGTCTGACTTAGGAACATCAGTCATGAGGTGTAATGAACGCCAGCCACAGCCGCAACCCAAGGCCTGGTCTGTGTGGAGTTGCCCTGTCATGTCATACTCTTTCTGATTTCTCTGTGGCTATGGGCATGGCTCACTGCAGACAGAGACTAATTACTCTCAGGTCCTGAACTCACCGGCCGGCGACCACAGACTGAAACTCAGCTTGTCTTGTGAAGGGAAGGGTTGAGCAAGACCAAGGCCACTGGGTCCGACCAACTGGATTCAATAAAATGTTGTTTTTTTTCAATTGAAATACTTTGAATGCTTTAGCCTGCCCGGTGAACAGGGTTTGTAGTTTTGGTACTTTTCTATTGGTTCCATTGCCACAGACAAGCTCAATTAATAATAGCTTATTTCAAATAGTATTTGAACCCAGGTCTGCTGACCAGACCGACTGCTACCCTTCGCTTCCGAAAAAGGAGGACGTTTTGTTGGTGACAATGAACCCTCTAACCTTTCCTCCTCATCAGACTCAGTCCCCCTCAGTCTCTCTGCATCTGTGTGTCATTACCGAGACATTATGACCCCCCTCCTCCTCCAAAAGCCAACAGAGGCGATAAAGCAGATAATTGAAGGGCTGTTTAATCACTGTTTACTCACCATGATGTTACATGTTGTTGGGCTCAGCTGCTTCACACAGACAGGATCCTGCCTGATGTCTCAGAGTGGACGCCCAACACACACACGAGCACACACACCCCATAATGTATAATCCTGAAAGAAGTCTTAGAGCGGGCGGTCAGGTTACCGGGGGTTCCACCGGACAGTTAAATTACGGTCAGGTTACCTGATCGGGGGTTCCACCGGACAGTTAAATTACGGTCAGGTTACCTGATCGGGGTTCCACCGGACAGTTAAATTACGGTCAGGTTACCTGACCGGGGGTTCCACCGGACAGTTAAATTACGGTCAGGTTACCTGACTGGTGGTTCCACCAGACAGTTAAATTACGGTCAGGTTAGCTGACCGGGGGTTCCACCAGACATTTAAATTACAGTCAGGTTGCCTGACTGGTGGTTCCACCAGACAGTTAAATTACGGTCAGGTTAGCTGACCGGGGGTTCCACCAGACAGTTAAATTACGGTCAGGTTAGCTGACCGGGGGTTCCACCAGACAGTTAAATTACGGTCAGGTTAGCTGACCGGGGGTTCCACCAGACAGTTAAATTACGGTCAGGTTAGCTGACCGGGGGTTCCACCAGACAGTTAAATTACTATTATTAGTGTTAATATGAGTGTTAGTGTTAATACGAGTGTTAGTGTTAGTGTTAGTACGAGTGTTAGTGTTAGTGTTAGTACGAGTGTTAGTGTTAGTGTTAATACGAGTGTTAGTGTTAGTGTTAATACGAGTGTTAGTGTTAGTGTTAATACGAGTGTTAGTGTTAGTGTTAATGACGAGTGTTAGTGTTAGTGTTAGTTCCACCAGAGTGTTAGTGTTAGTGTTAGTACAGTTAGTGTTAGTGTTAGTGTTAATACGAGTGTTAGTGTTAGTGTTAATACGAGTGTTAGTGTTAGTGTTAGTACGAGTGTTAGTGTTAGTGTTAATACGAGTGTTAGTGTTAGTGTTAATACGAGTGTTAGTGTTAGTGTTAATACGAGTGTTAGTGTTAGTGTTAGTACGAGTGTTAGTGTTAGTGTTAGTACGAGTGTTAGTGTTAGTGTTAATACGAGTGTTAGTGTTAGTGTTAATACGAGTGTTAGTGTTAGTGTTAGTGTTAGTACGAGTGTTAGTGTTAGTGTTAGTGTTAGTGTTAGTGTTAATACGAGTGTTAGTGTTAGTGTTAATACGAGTGTTAGTGTTAGTGTTAATACGAGTGTTAGTGTTAGTGTTAATACGAGTGTTAGTGTTAGTGTTAGTACGAGTGTTAGTGTTAGTGTTAGTACGTGTTAGTGTTAGTGTTAGTGTTAGTGTTAGTGTTATACGAGTGTTAGTGTTAGTGTTAATACGAGTGTTAGTGTTAGTGTTAGTGTTAATAGTGTTAGTGTTAGTGTTAATACGAGTGTTAGTGTTAGTGTTAATACGAGTGTTAGTGTTAGTGTTAATACGAGTGTTAGTGTTAGTGTTAATACGAGTGTTAGTGTTAGTGTTAATACGAGTGTTAGTGTTAGTGTTAATACGAGTGTTAGTGTTAGTGTTAGTACGAGTGTTAGTGTTAGTGTTAATACGAGTGTTAGTGTTAGTGTTAATACGAGTGTTAGTGTTAGTGTTAATATGAGTGTTAGTGTTAGTGTTAATACGAGTGTTAGTGTTAATACGAGTGTTAGTGTTGAGTGTTAGTGTTAGTGCGAGTGTTGGTGTTAGTGTTAGTGTGAGTGTTGGTGTGAGTTTGCGAGTGTTAGTTCACGAAACGCATATGTGTTTTTCTGCTTGGAGCAGTTGTTGTGGGGGGTTAAGTGCCTTGCTCAAGGGCACACCGGAAGGCAATGCCATATTGGATAAATTGCATGGGTTTGATTGCACAAGCGGGGAGCCCAGCCAACAGAGAGTTGCAGAATTCCAGACAGGAGATGTCAAGTGCATGGATTAGGACCTGCGCAGCTTGGAGAAAAGGTTGTACTCTGCGGATGTTGTAGCGCATGAACCTGTTGGAGTGAGTCACTACTTTGATGTTTAAAGAGAATGACAGGGTGTTGTCCAGCGTCATGCCAAGGTTCTTTGAACTCTGGGAGGGGAACGCTGTGGAGTTGTCAACCGTGATGGATAGGGATTGGAGCGGGCAGGCCTTCCCCGGGAGGAAGAGCAGCTCTGTCTTGGGGAGGTCTAAAAATCAGCAACCATATGAATCTAGGGACCGTGTAGAGGCAAACACAGAAGCACAAAGTCTGTGTGTGTGTGTGTGTGTGTGTGTGTCTGTTGGGGGAGATGTAATCTACGATCTCTCCTTCCCAGACCTGGCGCTACATCTACTCTGGCTCTCCTTCCTCTCTCTGCAGATAAGAGTTTAGATGTATGTGTGCTGCTTGGTAGCTTCAGCTTGCATCCGGAGTACACACTGGTTGCTAAGGTGCAGGACAAAGAGAAAGATCCAGCCCTGAGTGGTGTGTGTGTGTGTGTGTGTGTGTGTGTGTGTGTGTGTGTGTGTGTGTGTGTGTGTGTGTGTGTGTGTGTGTGTGTGTGTGTGTGTGTGTGTGTGTGTGTGTGTGTGTGTGTGTGTGTGTGTGTGTGTGTGTGTGTGTGTGTGTGTGTGTGTGTGTGTGTGTGAAAATGAGCTATTGTGGTAGGCTGTTATCTCGCTGGCTGGCCTTCCACTCCCAGCCGTTCCCTGTCGACCCTTTCCTCTGCCCTCTTCCTTCTGTCCCCACAGGCTTAGTTTCAGCCCCCCTCCATCCCCCTCCCACTGTGTGTGTGTGTGTGTATGCATGTGTGAACCCTGTTTCCTTCGGCCTGGCCGGGCCCTGTGGCTGCAGCTGTGTCTCTGTGTCCTCACTGGCCTGAGAACGCTCCCTGATCCAGCACTTCAGAACCAGAGCCTATGAACATGTTGATTCTACTAAGGTCAGGTTCTATCTGGCTGAACAAAGGAGGTGAGAGTGAAAGCCAAGCCAAGGCCTCTCTCTCCCTATCTGGTTTACTGTAGTAATAATAGAATTGACAGGACACACACACAGGCTGTTGTTCTATTCTTTCCCATCAAGTACTGTATCTCTGATATCCATCTCTCTGCCCTGGCATTTCACAACAGTGGTTTTTACACGATGAAAAGGGCTTACACAATCAAACCTGTACCCCCACTACCCTCTTCCCCCCCCTCTCTCTCTCTCTCTGAGGGTTGTGGGCACACACACACACACTCTCACACATGCTCACCTGGCTTCTCCTGCAGTAATCCATGTGGTGATATTTATAGCCCAGGACTCAGGAGAAAGATGGGTATCTGCTTCCACAAATCCCCCAGGGAAGGCCAGCGTCTCTGCAGCTCCAGCTTGTTGACTCTGTCACAGTGTGGAAATGCAGGCTAGCTCCAATGACACTGATAAAGCCCCTCAGGATCAGATAGGGATCTGCTATGGACAGACACAACGCTACTGTTTTTTGTTTTTGGAAGCAGTTTAGTTTTAGACTAATGGCTTCTGCAGAGCAATGTGGTCCTAAGTTCATGTTTAAGTAGTAGACTGGGGTTCTTGGGTTAACAGAATAAACTTTTAGGCAGATTTATCCAGACCCAGTGAGATCATTGTTGATGATGACTGTTTGTGCAGATGGTATTTATACAGACCGTTGTTGATGATGACTGTTTGTGCAGATGGTATTTATACAGACCGTTGTTGATGATGACTGTTTGTGCAGATGGTATTTATACAGACCGTTGTTGATGATGACTGTTTGTGCAGATGGTATTTATACAGACCGTTGTTGATGATGACTGTTTGTGCAGATTGTATTTATACAGACCGTTGTTGATGATGACTGTTTGTGCAGATGGTATTTATACAGACTGTTGTTGATGATGACTGTTTGTGCAGATGGTATTTATACAGACTGTTGTTGATGATGACTGTTTGTGCAGATGGTATTTATACAGACCGTTGTTGATGATGACTGTTTGTGCAGGTGGTATTTATACAGACTGTTGTTGATGAGGACTGTTTGTGCAGATGGTATTCATATAAACCATTGTTGATGATTTAGTATTGCTCAACTGCATACTCTAATATGTAGAGCCCTCAGTCAGAAACAAAACAACATGCCACAGTAGATGGTAGAGATCCAGGGGTGTTACACTGGGGGGGTATTAAAGACATCGTTTATCATCTCTACTAAGACACACATCTGTGGTTTCACTGTGACTTGACTGTAAATCCATCACTTAAAATCCATATTAGATGAACAGATCAAATGGGCCCAATGCTGCTTTCTGCTGTTCCCAACCAAAGAATTGATCAGAGCCTTGTTGCCTGTGTCCCAAATGGCACCATATTCCCTGTATAGTGCACTACTTTTGAGCAGAGTCCATAAACTACACTGAATACTTCTGCTAAAACAAAACCCCAAACAATCCTAGCTAAGCGTCATCATCACAGAGATGAGGCCAGCCAGAGAAATCCCAGAGCTTGTGGTTGAGAAAAGGTAAAGAAAGAGAGTAGACATGGCTGAAGGATTGGAGAAGGAGCTGCATTCCTCCTTGTCTCTGTGTCTTCCTCTCCTCTGCTCCCTCGCTCTCCTCCCTCACCTTCCCCTCTCCTACAACCCCAGTGTGGTTGTCAGACAGACTAACCCCAGCATTGGCTTCTTTTCTCTCTGTCTCGTCTGACCTGATGGAGCAGCTGTCTGTGGCCTCTCCAGAAGGCATATCATTCCCACCTGTGTAGAGATCGGTAGACACTGGCCTACATCTGGCTTGCCTACTACTTACTTCAACTGCATATTGTGCACTAATCATACTACATACTACTATATTTAGAACATACTGTTTCGTAAAAACTAATGCAGTAAGCAACAAATATCAGCATTCTATGCTCATTCTACTGAGAATACGTGATCTAATGAATTTGTGTTGATTCCCG
This sequence comes from Oncorhynchus gorbuscha, assembly GCF_021184085.1. Classification (NCBI taxonomy): domain Eukaryota; kingdom Metazoa; phylum Chordata; class Actinopteri; order Salmoniformes; family Salmonidae; genus Oncorhynchus; species Oncorhynchus gorbuscha. The sequence goes on from NC_060175.1 coordinate 92,853,430, forward strand.
GCATCCGTTCATTTTGGTCCAGCACGTCCCCTCAGCTGATTATCAGCTCTTGTCAAACACACGTGAGTCTCGAAAGACGATTCTCTTCCTGAATTAGTGTGCAGCAAATTCTATTAGAATTTGCCTAAATTTGAATTGAATTGAATTTGCCTAAAAGCCTAAATGAGTATGACATCCTGGCATTTAACCTTTTACTCCTGTGGGATAAATCAGGGTCACACAGAGTGATTCTTGCTAGTCTTCATTTTTTTAAAAATTTGAAACCAAAGGTCACAGCTCACACACATGGTTATGGGCATACAAAAAAAGAAGACAAGTATGATGTCAGATATAGAGTTGTATTGTTTTGCATTTTGAGTTTGCAAAACTGTTAGACATAGAAACACCGGAATTTTGTTGTTAAAAAAATTATGTTTTTATGAATGATTAAATTATGAAAAATATGAATAACATTCCACCCATGAGGCCAAAGAGGGCCCTTTTGGTCTTTGACTGCAGAAAAGGGCAACAGCACACTACATTTTCTAAATGTCCCATCGTTTTTTTTTGCATACTTAAAATGCATACTATTTAGAACGCAAGTATGGGTAATCTGAGAAGGTCACTGAAATGTGGTCCTTTTGAGTAAAGGTTGTAGCTGCTTCCAGGGTCGTAACCAGGGTCCGGGTTTTAGTGGGGTCGGGACAGGGCGGGGAGGATTTGACCCCAGCCTTTAGTGAGGTCGGGACAGGGCGGGGAGGATTTGACCCCAGGTTTTAGTGAGGTCGGGACAGGGCGGGGAGGATTTGACCCCAGGTTTTAGTGAGGTCGGGACAGGGCGGGGAGGATTTGACCCCAGGTTTTAGTGAGGTCGGGACAGGGCGGGGAGGATTTGACCCCAGGTTTTAGTGGAGTCGGGACAGGGCGGGGAGGATTTGACCCCAGGTTTTAGTGAGGTCGGGACAGGGCGGGGAGGATTTGACACCAGGTTTTAGTGGAGTCTGGACAGGGGCACCGGGGATAAAACGTGGAATTTAATAAATACAGAGTGATCTGTTTAGTAGAACATTTATTTTATTAACAAAAGGTTTCAAAAAAATACCTTTGCTTAACAGAATAGTTTTTTTGTTATATTGTAGTTTTACAGCAAATTACCTGCAATTATACACATTTTGGCATGATTTATGCCAGGTTAATCTGATATCTGAGTGATAGTGACTAACAAAATCAATGGTGGCCCCCTGCAGGTCAGGGCCCCTGGGCATGCTGATAATTCGGCCATGATTACTACAAGTTTAGATAGTTGGCTAGACTAACTAGACTAATTTACCAATCAAAGTTTTTTTTACTAACATGGACTAATTGAGTGACTGTCAGTGAGTGACATACAACAAGAGGAAAACTGCTGCAACCGGTTTTGAAATGGCACCTTAAGTATTATACTATTCTAACTCTCAACAGTAAGTTGAGACCCTGACTGAGTTCCCCCAGACCTCGGTGTTCTCATACAGTATGTAGCTACATAATTGGCTACTTCTGAACCGTTCCCACAATCAACAATGACCTGTTACATCTTTGGGGTCATTTATTGACAGTTTTGCGGCGTAGAGGAGGAAAAGCAGAAATGTGTTTCCTCAAGTACGAATGAAAAGCAGTTGTCTTCCTCCTCTTTGGGTTGTGGTTGGTTGGCTCTACTTGGGGAGGTGGAGTAGAGCAAAGAGAACAAAAAACATCTGGTGATTAACTCTCTCTGAGTCTGTCCATGTACGTATCCTGTCTGTGTGTACTGTACTGCGCACCAATGTGGCAACAAACGATGGTCTGCTTCAGGGGAAGAAATCCAAAGAACAGAAAAAAACCGAGATTAACGAGATTAACGAGATTAACGAGATTAATAGCAAAGCATTACAATTACACTTTCAAATCAACAGGAATATAGAAGTACACAAAACTTAAAGACTAACCAGTGGGGTACACTAAACATGATGACAGATTAGTGTAGAACACAAGGCTAGTACAGTACGGTAGTACACTGGACATGAGAACACAGAAAAGACAACAGTGTTTTTTGTAGGCCTGTGGGAAAATATATCTTAAGAGTGGTCTTGAATGTGTGCAGAGAGCTGTGATTGTACAGTAACTTGTGCATCTGTCTGTCTTTAGGACTATCACAAGAACAGACACTCGGGCTGGAGCCGAGGCTCAGTGGCCGACTGTGCAGGTAAGTTCATGCTCTTCATCAACAGTTCTATGTGCTCTTCATCAACAGTTCTATGTGCTCATCATTAACATGTCTATGTTGCCTTCATCAACATGTCTATTTGCTCCTCATCAACAGTTATATGTGCTCTTTATCAACATGTCAATGGCTCTTCAGTAAAAATGTATTTGTGCTCTATATCAACATTTCTATGTGCTCTTCATCAACAATTCTGTGCTCTTTATCAACAGTTCTATGTGCTCTTCATCAACAGTTCTATGTGCGCTTAATCAAGATTTCTATGTGCTCTTCATCAACAGTTATATGTGCTCTTCATCAACAGCTATATGTGCTCTTCAACAACAGTTCTATGTGCTCTTCATCGACATGTCTGTGCTCTTCATAAACAGTTCTATGTGCTATTCATCAACAGTTCTATGTGCGCTTCATCAACAGTTCTATGTGCTCTTCATCAACAGCTATATGTGCTCTTCAACAACAGTTCTATGTGCTCTTCATCGACATGTCTATGTGCTCTTCATCAACAGTTATATGTGCTCTTCATAAACAGTTCTATGTGCTATTCATCAACAGTTCTATGTGCGCTTCATCAACAGTTCTATGTGTGCTCTTCAGCAACAGTTCTATGTGTGCTCTTCATCAACATTTCTATGTGCTCTTCATCAACATTTCTATGTGCTCTTCATCAACAGTTCTATGTGCTCTTCATCAACATGTCTTTGTGCTCTTTATCAACATGTCTATGTGCTCTTCATCAACAGTTCTATGTGCTCTTCATCAACATTTCTATGTGCTCTTCATCAACATTTCTACGTGCTCTTCATCAACAGTTCTATGTGCTCTTCATCAACATGTCTATGTGCTCTTCATCAACAGTTCTATGTGCTCTTCATCAACAGTTCTATGTGCTCTTCATCAACAGTTCTATGTGCTCTTCATCAACAGTTCTATGTGCTCTTCATCAACATGTCTATGTGCTCTCCATCAACAGTTCTATGTGCTCTTCATCAACAGTTCTATGTGCTCTATATCAACAGTTATATGTGCTCTTCATCAACATTTCTATGTGTGCTTCATCAATAGTTCTATGTGCTCTTCATCAACAGTTCTATGTGTGCTTCATCAATAGTTCTATGTGCTCTTCATCAACAGTTCTATGTGCTCTTCATCAACAGTTTTATGTGCTCTTTATCAACATTTCTATGTGCTCTTCATACACATTTCTATGTGCTCTTCACCCACATTTCTGTGCTCTTTTTCAAAATGTGTTTTCTGCCTGCCTTAACGGTTAGCTCATTCTCTGAGTATGTGGGTTTTGAACTAACTCATGTTTGGAGGATTGATGGATCAGAGCTGTTTCCTGTGAATCTCTCTGAAACAGGCATTTTCAAACCAAGCAGCTCTGGGCACTATCTCTCTCGGCTGGAGCTGGAGAAGGAGGTCGAGCTGGAGAAGGAGGTAGAGCTGGAGAAGGAGGTCGAGCTGGAGAAGGAGGTAGAGCTGGAGAAGGAGGTAGAGCTGGAGAAGGAGGTCGAGCTGGAGAAGGAGGTCGAGCTGGAGTAGGAGGTTGAGCTGGAGTAGGAGGTCGAGCTGGAGTAGGAGGTCGAGCTGGAGAAGGAGGTCGAGCTGGAGAAGGAGGTCGAGCTGGAGAAGGAGGTAGAGCTGGAGAAGGAGGTAGAGCTGGTGAAGGAGGTAGAGCTGGAGAAGGAGGTAGAGCTGGTGAAGGAGGTAGAGCTGGAGAAGGAGGTAGAGCTGGAGAAGGAGGTGGAGCTGGAGGTGGCCAAGGCAGATAGAGTAGGATCACACAGGCCGATAAAGAAGAAAACAACAAAATGTCTTAAGGAAGAAAGGGAGACAATATCTCATTCCTCAGGGAGTTAGCCGATCTCTCTCGCTCTCGCCAATCGGGGATTCCGTTGTAGTTATCTTGCTACGGTAAGTTAACTTCTCAGTGTGGCCCTTTGTTCAAGACAGGCCCTGTTACCAACCACTGCTATCTCTCTGTCTCCAGGCATCTGCCATCCCAAAGCCTCCAGCATCCCACTGCTATCTATCACTATAGCTATCTCTATAGATTAGCCATCAAGCACTGCTAGGTCTGCTACTATATCAGAGCAAGAGGGAGTGTATTGTGGGGATGCTGAGAGTTATCTAGACATTTGCCAGTCTGGCGGACCTTATTGTTAAACCCATCCTTGTCAAGGGGTTATAGTCAGGGCCTCAGCCACATGCCATGCATTCTAGTTAAAAGTATGTCTGAAGTGGCATCCTATCCTCAAGTCCCTATACAGTCTAGTGCACTACTTTTGACCAGAGTCGTCCGTCCACTAAATAGGGAATAGGGTGCCATTGGGGCTCTGATCAAAAGTAGTACACTTTATAGCATGCAACCTTACTGCTTATTTTCCTCACTATCTGACAATCTCTCCTAATCTGCATCCTAATTGGAACCCTATTTCCTAGTGCACTACATGTGACCAGAATCCTAATGGGCCCTGGTCCAAAGTAGTGCACAGTAAAGGGAATAGGGTGCCATTTGGGATGCAACCCTAGTAAAGCTGGAGATGATACAGCCAGGCAGAGCGAGGGATGGATTGGGGCACCACGATAACGTTACCACGCCAGTCAGTCCGACTGGGTTCTGTATGTGGACTCCCCCTCTGGTTTGGCTGGCGGGTGGTAGACGCCACAAGAATCTGCACGCCCCAGCACAGCTCCCCATTAATCTTAAAAATGATGTATGTGGTTTTCCACTCTACGTCTGAGGTTTGCTTTCCCATGCTTGGGTTCACATACAGGCTCCTGTCCAGCTCCTTCACTTTACATCAACAGGACTCCTAGAACTTCTTAGGGTCCATCCCAAATGACACCCTAGTCCCTACATAGTGCACTATTTTTGACCATGGCCCAAAGGACGCACCCCCAGATGAACAGGCCTCCTAGAATATCTTAGTGCTCTCCTCTCCATCCATCCATCCATCCATCCATCCATCCATCCATCCATCCATCCATCTAAGCCTTAAACACAATCAGCAACACAATAACTCAGTACTTCACAATATGCACACTCTTGACAAAGTATCCAAAGTATCTACAGTACCAGTCCAAAGTTTGGACAAACCAACTCATTCAAGGGTTTTTCTTTATTTTTACTATTTTCTACATTGTAGAATAGTGAAGACTTCAAAACTATGAAATAACACATGGATGGAATCATGTAGTAACCAAGAAAGTGTTAAACAAATCAAAATATATTTTAGATTTGAGAAAATCTATAGAAAATAGAAAATAAAAGTAACAAATAGTTCAACAGAAGCAGTAAAATAACAAGCGAGGCTATATACAGCAGGTACCGGTAGAGAGTCAATGTGCGGGGTCATCAGTTAGTTGAGGTAATTGATATAATATATACAGCAGGTACCGGTAGAGAGTCAATGTGTGGGGGCATCGGTTAGTTTAGGTAATTGAGATAATATATACAGCAGGTACCGGTAGAGAGTCAATGTGTGGGGGCATCGGTTAGTTGAGGTAATTGAGATAATATATACAGCAGGTACCGGTAGAGAGTCAATGTGTGGGGGCATCGGTTAGTTGAGGTAATTGAGATAATATATACAGCAGGTACCGGTAGAGAGTCAATGTGTGGGGGCATCGGTTAGTTGAGGTAATTGAGATAATATATACAGCAGGTACCGGTAGAGAGTCAATGTGTGGGGGCATCGGTTAGTTGAGGTAATTGAGATAATATATACAGCAGGTACCGGTAGAGAGTCAATGTGCGGGGGCATCGGTTAGTTGAGGTAATTGAGATAATATATACAGCAGGTACCAGTAGAGAGTCAATGTGTGGGGGCATCGGTTAGTTGAGGTAATTTTCGATAATATATACAGCAGGTACCGGTAGAGAGTCAATGTGAGATAATATATACAGCAGGTACATCAATGGGGGGCATCGGTTAGTTGAGGTAATTGAGATAATATATACAGCAGGTACCGGTAGAGAGTCAATGTGCGGGGCATCGGTTAGTTGAGGTAATTGAGATAATATATACAGCAGGTACCGGTAGAGAGTCAATGTGCGGGGGCATCGGTTAGTTGAGGTAATTGAGATAATATATACAGGGTACCGGTAGAGAGTCAATGTGCGGGGGCATCGGTTAGTTGAGGTAATTGAGATAATATATACAGCAGGTACCGGTAGAGAGTCAATGTGCGGGGGCATCGGTTAGTTGAGGTAATTGAGATAATATATACAGCAGGTACCGGTAGAGAGTCAATGTGCGGGGGCATCGGTTAGTTGAGGTAATTGAGATAATATATACAGCAGGTACCGGTAGAGAGTCAATGTGCGGGGGCATCGGTTAGTTGAGGTAATTGAGATAATATATACAGCAGGTACCGGTAGAGAGTCAATGTGTGGGGGCATCGGTTAGTTGAGGTAATTGAGATAATATATACAGCAGGTACCGGTAGAGAGTCAATGTGCGGGGGCATCGGTTAGTTGAGGTAATTTTCGATAATATATACAGCAGGTACCGGTAGAGAGTCAATGTGCGGGGGCATCGGTTAGTTGAGGTAATTTTCGATAATATATACAGCAGATACCGGTAGAGAGTCAATGTGCGGGGGCATCGGTTAGTTGAGGTAATTTCCGATAATATATACAGCAGGTACCAGTAGAGAGTCAATGTGCGGGGGCACCGGTTAGTTGAAATAATATGTACATGTGGTTAGTGTTATAGCGACTATACATAGATTATAAACAGAGAGTCGCAGCAGCGTAAAAGAGGAGTCTGGGGAGCCCTTTGATGAGCTGTTTAGAAGTCGTATGACTTGGGGGTAGAAGCTGTTAAGAAGCCTTTCGGACCTCAACTTGGCGCTCTGGTACCACTTGCCGTGTGGTAGAAGAGAGAACAGTCTATAACTAGGGTGGCTGGACTCTTTGATCATTTTTAGGGCCTTCCTCTGACACTGCCTGATATAGAGGTCCTGGATGGCAGGAAGCTTGGCCCCAGTGATGTACTGGGCCGTACGCACTACCCTCTGTAGTGCCTTGCAGTCGGAGGCCGAGCAGTTGCCATACCAGGCAGTGATGCAACCAGTCAGGATGTTCTCGATGGTGCACAAGGCCATAGCAGACTCTCGATAGGAAAGTCAGATTTTCAATCTGTGTCTGTTATTTTGCCTTACTGAATTTTGAAACAGTTTCTTGCTGTTTTGCTTTTATTTGCAGACACAAAAACAGTGAAGGGCGAAGACAAAACACTGTGAAGAGGTTCTGCCTGGTTTGGTTTGCCACCTCAGTCATCTGTGAAACCACAGCACCCTATTGGCCCTGGTTCAAAGTAGTGGTGCCATTTGGGAATCAGTTCATCTCTTTTTTTTATGTTCTGTGGCTGCCAGCTGCCTGCGTGTCATATCATTAGGATCAATCACAAGTGTTTATTTTATGATATTGGCACAGACAGTGAGGACCTCCATTCCGTGTGTTGCGACAGTGTGATGGTGCTGACTGTGCCAACAGACCATGGACCCTCTTCTGTGCTCAGAGCGGACCGAGGCATAGCGCCCTGTTTAGGTGTGAGTGTTTGTGTGTGTCTTTGTGTGTGCATGCGTGCTGTGTGTTAGTGTTGCAGTGTCCTGTTGGGAGCAGCCAGTGAGACAGCGGCTCACCAAGTCTCATTAACCATGTCAGCTTGGCGGGCGCTGGGCTATCAAGCACGGCCCCATCACAGCTCATCATCAGTGACTCACCAGCAGCATGAGACCCCGCCCTTCAACAACTAGCACTACCTAACCTGGCTGTTACTGGTCCAAACCTGCCCTACAACCACCACCAATACCTAACCTGGCTGTCACTGGTCCAAACCTGCCCTACAATCACCGCCAATACCTAACCTGGCTGTCACTGGTCACACCCTGCCCTACCACCATCATCACCAGCTACAGGCCCTACCTTATCGCCACCACTACTTTGCCAAAGTGGCACAGGCCCTATCCTACCACCAACACTACTTTGCCTAAGTGGCACAGGCCCTATCCTACCACCAACACTACTTTGCCTAAGTGGCACAGGCCCTATCCTACCACCAACACTACTTTGCCTAAGTGGCACAGGCCGTATCCTACCACCAACACTACTTTGCCTAAGTGGCACAGGCCCTATCCTACCACCAACACTACTTTGCCTAAGAGGCACAAGCCATATCCTACCACCAACACTACTTTGCCTAAGTGGCACAGGCCCTATCCTACCACCAACACTACTTTGTCTAAGTGGCACAGGCCCTATCCTACCACCAACATTACTTTGCCTAAGTGGCACAGGCCCTATCTTACCACCAACACTACTTTGTCTAAGTGGCACAGACCCTATCCTACCACAAACACTACTTGTCAAAGTGGCACAAGCCCTATCCTACCACCAACACTACTTTGTCTAAGTGGCACAAGCCCTATCCTACCACCAACACTACTTTGTCTAAGTGGCACAGACCCTATCCTACCACAAACACTACTTGTCAAAGTGGCACAAGCCCTATCCTACCACCAACACTACTTTGTCTAAGTGGCACAAGCCCTATCCTACCACCAACACTACTTTGTCTAAGTGGCACAGACCCTATCCTACCACAAACACTACTTTGTCTAAGTGGCACAAGCCCTATCCTACCACCTCCATAGTCACATTTTAAGAATTAAGACCTGCTGTATGTATCTTCTAGATCAGTGGCTGTGGTGTTAAGATCCATACACGTATTCTAGCTGGTGATGTTGTTGTTGAGGAATCAGTTGAGTCAAAGTTCCCAGGGCCTGGCCAGGGAGGGATTGAGGGAAGCCCCTGTGTTTTTCAGACATACTCTCTTACTACGAACGCCAACCAGCCCTGTTCTCTCGTTCTCGCCTCTGTGTTCCTCCATCCCTCCGGTGCTCAGCTGCCTTCCAGCCAGGTCTCGGCCAGGTCTCGGCCAGGTTACCTGGCATGGCGAGCAGTTGTCTAAGGTGCCAGAGAGCCTTGCCGTCTCTCTATCCACACTCTACACTGCTATTTTTTAGCCACACTCCTCTCCTCCCCCTTAGTGGCACCAGTGTTTGCTGAGTGTGTTGTGTGTGTTGTGACAGAAGCCCTCATGGGAGCACTAATGATAGTGTCTCCATCTCTCTCCCCGTCCCACACACTCACACACACACACACACACACACGGATAGAGATTGTTTAAACAGTGTCTTAAGCCGGGGATGGCTCCCATGACAACTCCAAAAATATTTACAAGCAACCAAGCAACCAAGGATCCGGAAAGGATCATGTCTGCAGCAACCGAGCCACACACACTGCAGGCTACCTTTTTTATTATTGTCTCCCTCTTGCTTTATTTTTTATTGTTTTGTTGTTTTTCACCAGAGATTGAATTTGTTTTACTTAATGAATCCTGAAGTAATGTTATGTATGTGTATAGATGCGTGTCGTAGAGCCCTGTTTGACCCAGTGATCATGTCCATAACATTGGGATGCTACAAGAGCATTTCCCCTTGCTAATTGCTGTACACAGTGTGCAAAATAGACCAGAACATTCTGACTAGATGGGACAGCTAGGCACTAAATCCAGAGTTTGAAAATATTAGAGCATCAAGTGCAGCACATTTATCTTGCTGTTTATCTAGCTGTTCACCTAGATATTTACCTAGCTGTTTACCTAGCTGTTTACCTACTTGTTCACCTAGCTGTTCACCTAGATATTTACCTACCTGTTTACCTAGCGGTTTACCTAGCTGTTAACATAGCGGTTTACCTAGATAATAATTTCCTTCTGGACATCCTAAAAATAGTTTCAAGTGAAATTCCACTGCAGGTGTTTCTAGTTTTCAAGATTTGGCCAGGGTTGTTCCGGTTTTTGGTCACTAGATGCCCCCATTGTGCCTTTTGACCTTTTGTTTTCCCTTGATCCCCATTATTATTTGCACCTGTGCCTCCTTTCCCCTGATTGTATTTAAACCCTTTGTTTTCCTCAGTTCTTTGCTCTGTGTTTGTATGTTAGCACCCAGCCCTAGTACTCTGTGAACTCTTGTTGATCCCGGTGGACTCTCTTGTGGAATTCTGTTTTTTGTTCTTGTTTGTTTGTTTTTGAGTATCTTTTGAGGCTTTTTGTGCTATACCGTCCACCTTGTGGATTTACCTTTTTGTCTTGGAGGATTACCTTTGTTCTTGTGGAATTCCTTTTGAGGTTGTGGAGTTACATGTTGTCCTGAAGAACTTCACTTTTTACTTCATTAAATACACCGTCTCAAGTACTGCTGTGTCTGCCTCATCTTCTGGGTTCTGCCAACTATTCGTGGCTCAGTTGGTTAAGTGACTGTTTCTCACTCCGGAGACCCGGGTTCGTAACCGGGTCCTGACACTAGACATTTTTTTGCGAAGAACAATTGGAAGGTGACAATGGTGCACTGTTAGTGAAACTTAAAATAACATTTGAGCATAATACAGTTGGATAATCAATCAATCAATCAATCAGCATAAATCACATCTATTATCAACAGTCCTCACTGACAAAGCTTCTTTCTCTCTCTCTCCCCTTCTCTCTCTCTTTCTCCCTCATCCTCGCTCTCTGTCTCTCCTCCCTTCCTCTCTCTGTCTGTGTCTCTCTCATCTCTCTCTCCCTCTCTCTCTCTCTCAGATGATGGGAATATCGTCCATGTTAGTGGGGTTGGGAAACCCTTTGGTCCTTGCTGTTTCGAGGGTAATATCATGGGCTGTGGCATCATGTTCCCACGACACTACATACTTGGTGAAAATAACCTCAATGAGATGGTGCACATTTTCAATTCAGATTAATAGATCGTTATTATTACAGAATGGAGATTTGTTTACAATAGAGGAAGTTAAAAGAGTTTCCAATGTCACTTGTTCCCATTAATGACATACCAGTTCCTCCCTGAAACCAACAGATGTGATGTAGAACAGGAGGACATACTGACACTTGCCTGAATTGAGATTGAATGGGAGATGAGTCAGCCGTCTGGGCCGAATCTTAATTTCCGTAGAATTTTCACTTCGGCTGCGTTTACACAGGCAGCACAATGAGGATATTTTGCCCCCAGACACACACGCACACACTGTCACGCCCTGACCTTAGAGATCCTTTTATGTCTCTATTTTGGTTTGGTCAGGACGTGAGTTGGGGTGGGCATTCTATGTCTTATGTTTCTATGATTTTCTATTTCTATGTTTTGGCCGGGTATGGTTCTCAATCAGGGGCAGCTGTCTATCGTTGTCTCTGATTGGGAACCATGCTTAGGTAGCCTTTTTTCCCACCTATCTTTGTGGGATGTTGACTTTCTTTATGGCACTTAGCCTTAAGCTTCACAGTTTTGTTTTGTAGTGTATATTGTTTTGTTCGGCGTCTTTTCTTAATTAAAGAACATGTACGCTCACAACGCTGCACCTTGGTCCGCTCCTTTCAACAGCCATGACAGAACTTCCCACCATCAAAGGACCAAGCAGCATGGTAAGGAGGAGCAGCATGGCCAGGGGTATGAGACAACCTGGGAGGAGGTAGAGAGGTGGTCGGTCGACCCAGGGAGACTGCCAGAGCCCGCCTGGGATTCTGTGGAGCAGTGCGAAGAGGGATACCGGAGGATGGAGTCGACGAGACTAACACTGCTGGCAGGGAAGCCCGAGAGGCATACCCCCCCAAAAAATGGGTCTCCTCCCTCCAGTGATGATCCATGGCAAGAAGCCTCCAATAATGATCCATGGCACGAAGCCTCCAGTGATGATCCATGGCACGAAGCCTCCAGTGATGATCTATGGCACGAAGCCTCCAGCGTGTGCCCAGTCCGGAGCCTCCAGCGACGAAGGTCTCCAGTCCGGAGCCCCCAGCGACGAAGGTCTCCAGTCCGGAGCCCCCAGCGACGAAGGTCTCCAGTCCGGAGCCCCCAGTGACGAGGGTGCCCAGTCTGGAGCCCCCAGCGACGACGGTCTCCAGTCCGGAGCCTCCAGTGACGATGGTCTCCAGCTCCCAGCGACGACTGTGCCCAGTCCGGTGCCCCCAGCGACGATGGTCTCCAATCCGGAGCCTCCAGCGACGATGGGCTCCAGTCCGGAGCCCCCAGCGACGAAGGTCTCCAGTCCGGAGCCCCCAGCGACGACGGTGCCCAGTCCGGAGCCTCCAGCAACGACAGTCTCCAGTCTGGGGCCCACTACGAGAGTCCCAGGTCCGGGGTCGGCGGCGACGGTCCCTGCATCAGAGATGCCACCAAAGTGGGGTGAGCCAGCGGTGGAGCGGGGTCTGCGTCCCGCACCTGAGCTGCCGCGGATAGATGCCTGACCCTCCCCTATAGGTTTAGGTTTTGCACCTTTGGGGGGGGGGTACTGTCACACCCTGACCTTAGAGATCCTTTTATGTCTCTATTTTGGTTTGGTGAGGGCGTGAGTTCGGGTGGGCATTCTATGTTTTGTGTTTCTATCATTTTCTATGTTTTGGCAGGGAATGGTTCTCAATCAGGGGTAGCTGTCTATCGTTGTCTCTGATTGGGAACCATGCTTAGGTAGCCTTTTTTCCCACCTGTCTTTGTGGGATGTTGACTTTCTTTATGGCACTTTGCCTTACGCTTCACGGTTTTGTTTCGTAGTGTGTATTGTTTTGTTTGGCGTCTTTTCTTAATTAAAGAACATGTACGCTCACCACGCTGCACCTTGGTCCGCTCCTTTCAACAGCCGTGACACACACACATACACTGGAGTCACTAGAAATGTTATAGCTACACGAGAAAGGCAATATTAACAAACTGGCTGTTCTGACGTTTTTTTTTTATATATTATTCATCGACAACCAGAAACTCAATAGGCGTACATACAGAGAGGTTCTTTTAGAGTGATTGGGTAATGATTTGATGTGTGATGTGATTTCAGTGAGTGTCAGTGAGATGGTTCTGGAGCTACAGTAGGTGTAGGGAATGACTTTGGGCTCCCCCTTGTGGTTATGCAAGTGTTCTTCAATGTTTGGGATGTGGTTGTTTTACCTATCTTAGTTTAATGCACTGAGATTCAATTAAAGGTGTGCTGTCGACAATCCCATTGAACATTACTTTTAAAGGTTCTTTCCACTTCCGCTGACATCCGCAGCGTTCTCCTTGACCTTCAAGAAAAATGCCTTAAAAAGGTGCATTAGCTGTAGTCTACAATGCTCCTGTGATTGAATCCCGGTTATTGTGGATAGAGTGTCAGCTAAATGACTCAAATGTAAATGTGAATTTAAATAGGAGCCCCCGTGTGGCTATGTGTTGAGTGGCAGCTGTTCTTCACCGTGATCCCGGGAGAAGGTGGTTTCTACTCCGCCGTGAGGATGCTGAGCAGCAAGGAGAAGGTCAAGGTGGACCTGCATCCTCTAAGGAGGGCCTGGGCAATTATTTCCCATGGAGGGCCACATTAGAATATATTTTTGACACAGCGGGGCCAGAATCATACTACAGGATTATTTTTTTATTTTACCTTTATTTAACTAGGCAAGTCAGTTAAGAACAAATTCTTATTTTCAATGACGGCCTAGGAACAGTGGTTTAACTGCCTGTTCAGGAGCAGAACGACAGATTTGTACCTTGTCAGCTCGGGGATTTGAACTTGCAACCTTTCGGTTACTAGTCCAACGCTCTAACCACTAGGCTACCCTGCCACCCATCATGTGTATAAATGTTTGACAGATATGTCTACTGTAAATCACGTCCAGATATGCTACTTATTTTACTTTTGTTTACATCCAATAAACCACATCCATGTTCTGCTTTTGGTAGGTATTTTCATTATTAAACATGCAATGAACTACATAACGGGTATGCACAAAAACACAAGAAAGAGAGCGAGCTCAACATTACATTTAAACTACTCGATCAGTGTGAGGAGTCAAGTCTCTTCTGGGCATTGACTAGAGCAGTGAAGTCAGGTATAGTTCAGACGTGTGCCTTGACTTGTTACAGTTCACATACATAGGTTGACCCAAACAGTACAAACATCTTCTGAGCAGGACTCCTAATCTTTGAAAAGTTTTGTTCATTGCCAGATGCATAGAACCTTATCAGTGACATTGTTTTGAATAGTTCTCCAATCACTGCATCAGACTGAAGATCGATAAGCTCAAGTTGCAGGTCAGTGGGAGCGTTATCCACATTGAAGGTGAAAGGAGAAGAAACCAACGGCATGTCCTTTTCCAATACTTTAGAATCCTAAAACGAAAAGAAAACTCACCGTTCACAGCATTCAGCAGCGATGTATACTTCTCCCGCTGGTCATCTGATAGGGAACAGACTAGTAGTGTTGGAAGGTTGATGAGAATGTTGGCTTCTACTTGATGGGTTAGTAGGCGTCATTTTCCCTTGAAGGCTTTGAGAAGGATGTACATCTGATGTTCAAAAAGGCCCTTCCCTTGTAGATTGGAATTCAGGGCCATGATGGCCATGATGTCCACGGTCAAGGCAAGATCAGCCAACCATTCTTTATCTTGCAGTTGAGGGAAATCCACATATTTTCCTTTCATAAAAACTCAGCAATCTCCGACTTCGGGTCTCACACCCTTTAAGCACCTTCCCCAAACTCAGCCATCTCATGTTTGTGTGGTAGGGGAGATATGCACCTTCCCCAAACTCAGCCATCTCATGTTTGTGTGGTAGGGGAGATCTGCGCCTTCCCCAAACTCAGCAATCACATGTTTATGTGGTAGGGGAGAACTGCATGACCCAATTCTGTCTCTTCCAACAGTGAGATAAACTGTCTGTGGTTTAAAGATGTTGCTCTTATGAAGTTTACCACTTTAGTGTCTGTGTCCACAACATGGCTCATTTCCAGAACACATTTCCAGAGTACCTCCTGATGAATAATGTAACGCAGGAAAAAATTTTCTGATCTGGGATCAGCTCAGCTACTTGATCTTGTGTCCTTTTCTAAAAGACCAGCGTTTTTTCCTGTCAAGTTTGGGCACCATCAGTGGTCACACTGGATAACTTCTCAAAACTAAGTCCCAGCTTTGCCACACACTTATTAACTGGGATTACGCCTCGTAAGAATATCAACAACTGAGCCGTGTCACCTGCATCACTGCTCTCATCTAGGGCCAAGGAGAAATAGGTGAAATCCTTTACCTTTTATTTCAACTGCTGTTCTATATTCTCTGCAATGTCCTCAACACGCTGTGTCACTGTGACAGTGGAAACATTTCCAAACAGCTCCTTCTTGCGGGGCAAAGTTATGCTGCGGAGTCAAATCAAATCTAATCAAACATTAAAGATGCTTTAATGAATTCGCTCCCAGCGAGTGGCTTGCTATGTTTATCCATTTTTGGGGACAGTACTTAGCTAGCTCTCGCAATTCCGTTGTTTGCTGAATGCAGTTTTGTGAAAAGTCTTTGCTGCAACTGAGAAAGCAACTATTTCGATGCACCTGTCCTCTGCTCAGAAGACATATTCCTATATTTCTCTGCCTGTGTCGTCTGGAAGTGTCAGGACAAGTTGTAGTCTTTCAAGACAGTGATGCTCTCTTTGCACACTAAGCACACAGCTTTCCTTGATACTTCAATAATTGAACATGTCAATGTCCAGTCTTGCTGGAACATCCTACATTCATTGTCTACTTTTTGTCTCTTTGAAAAACTAGTTTTTTTCTACTATAGCTACTATTTGTAACTGTGACGTGTGTGTCAGCCTGTCAGTCACTGTCTGTCCTCGTGCAGTTGTTATTTATACGTGCCTTCAAAATAAATGTCCCACAAGCGGTGGGAGTTAAATCATTACACAAAGGCCAGTATTAATTGGGCTTTTAATTTGTATAGCAAATACGCTTTTTAAAAACTTTACTAATCGCAAATTCTTTATGTGATCTGAGCATGATTCCATCGGCCGCATTGAATCAGGTCGCTGGCGCATACGGTCCCGGGCAAGCCTTTTCCCGGGCCTGCTCTAAATGGATAAACCTGACCAACCTATATCCTCTAAATGAATGAAACTGACCAACCTATATCCTGAATGAACCTGACCAACCTATATCCTCTAAATTAATGAACCTGACCAACCTATATCCTCTAAATGAATGAACCTGACCAACCTGCATCCTCTAAATGAATTAACCTGACCAACCTATATCCTCTAAATGAATGAACCTGACCAACCTATATCCTCTAAATTAATGAACCTGACCAACCTATATCCTCTAAATGAATGAACCTGACCAACCTGCATCCTCTAAATGAATGAACCTGACCAACCTGCATCCTCTAAATTAATGAACCTGACCAACCTATATCCTCTAAATGAATGAACCTGACCAACCTGCATCCTCTAAATGAATGAACCTGACCAACCTATATCCTCTAAATTAATGAACCTGACCAATCTATATCCTGAATGAACCTGACCAACCTATATCCTCTAAATTAATGAACCTGACCAACCTATATCCTCTAAATTAATGAACCTGACCAACCTATATCCTCTAAATTAATGAACCTGACCAACCTATATCCTCTAAATTAATGAACCTGACCAACCTGCATCCTCTAAATTAATGAACCTGACCAACCTGCATCCTCTAAATGAATGAACCTGACCAACCTGCATCCTCTAAATTAATGAACCTGACCAACCTATATCCTCTAAATTAATGAACCTGACCAACCTGCATCCTCTAAATTAATGAACCTGACCAACCTATATCCTCTAAATGAATGAACCTGACCAACCTATATCCTCTAAATGAATGAACCTGACCAACCTATATCCTCTAAATGAATGAACCTGACCAACCTATATCCTCTAAATTAATGAACCTGACCAACCTATATCCTCTAAATTAATGAACCTGACCAACCTATATCCTCTAAATTAATGAACCTGACCAACCTGCATCCTCTAAATTAATGAACCTGACCAACCTATATCCTCTAAATGAATGAACCTGACCAACCTATATCCTGAATGAACCTGACCAACCTATATCCTCTAAATTAATGAACCTGACCAACCTATATCCTCTAAATGAATGAACCTGACCAACCTGCATCCTCTAAATGAATGAACCTGACCAACCTATATCCTCTAAATTAATGAACCTGACCAACCTATATCCTCTAAATTAATGAACCTGACCAACCTATATCCTCTAAATTAATGAACCTGACCAACCTGCATCCTCTAAATTAATGAACCTGACCAACCTATATCCTCTAAATGAATGAACCTGACCAACCTATATCCTGAATGAACCTGACCAACCTATATCCTCTAAATTAATGAACCTGACCAACCTATATCCTCTAAATGAATGAACCTGACCAACCTGCATCCTCTAAATGAATGAACCTGACCAACCTATATCCTCTAAATTAATGAACCTGACCAACCTATATCCTGAATGAACCTGACCAACCTATATCCTCTAAATGAATGAACCTGACCAACCTGCATCCTCTAAATGAATGAACCTGACCAACCTGCATCCTCTAAATTAATGAACCTGACCAACCTATATCCTCTAAATTAATGAACCTGACCAACCTGCATCCTCTAAATTAATGAACCTGACCAACCTATATCCTCTAAATGAATGAACCTGACCAACCTGCATCCTCTAAATGAATGAACCTGACCAACCTATATCCTCTAAATGAATGAACCTGACCAACCTATATCCTCTAAATGAATGAACCTGACCAACCTATATCCTCTAAATGAATGAACCTGACCAACCTATATCCTCTAAATGGATAAACCTGACCAACCTATATCCTCTAAATGGATAAACCTGACCAACCTATATCCTCTAAATTAATGAACCTGACCAACCTATATCCTCTAAATGAATGAACCTGACCAACCTATATCCTCTAAATTAATGAACCTGACCAACCTGCATCCTCTAAATTAATGAACCTGACCAACCTGCATCCTCTAAATGAATGAACCTGACCAACCTGCATCTTCTAAATTAATGAACCTGACCAACCTATATCCTCTAAATGAATGAACCTGACCAACCTATATCCTCTAAATGAATGAACCTGACCAACCTGCATCCTCTAAATTAATGAACCTGACCAACCTGCATCCTCTAAATGAATGAACCTGACCAACCTATATCCTCTAAATGAATGAACCTGACCAACCTGCATCCTCTAAATTAATTAACCTGACCAACCTATATCCTCTAAATGGATAAACCTGCAGGTCCAACATTTCTGCTGAGTCAGGGAGCCCCAAACATAGCAATGCATGTCCAACATTTCTGCTGAGTCAGAGAGCCCCAAACATAGCAATGCATGTCCAACAGTTCTGCTGAGTCAGAGAGCCCCAAATATAGCAATGCATGTCCAACATTTCTGCTGAGTCAGAGAGCCCCAAACATAGCAATGCATGTCCAACATTTCTGCTGAGTCAGAGAGCCCCAAACATAGCAATGCATGTCCAACAGTTCTGCTGAGTCAGAGAGCCTGCTGGCAATTCCGGTTATAGGCACTAGGCTTCTGTTTCTCCGTACCAGTGAGTAGTGCCCTCCTGTGAGCACGAGGCTTCTGTTTCTCCGTACTAGTGAGTGAGTAGTGCCCTCCTGTGAGCACTAGGCTTCTGTTTCTCCGTACTAGTGAGTAGTGCCCTCCTGTGAGCACGAGGCTTCTGTTTCTCCGTACTAGTGAGTAGTGCCTTCCTGTGAGCACTGGGCTTCTGTTTCTCCGTACCAGTGAGTAGTGCCCTCCTGTGAGCACTGGGCTTCTGTTTCTCCGTACCAGTGAGTAGAGCCCTCCTGTGACCACTAGGCTTCTGTTTCTCCGTACTAGTGAGTGAGTAGTGCCCTCCTGTGAGCACTCGGCTTCTGTTTCTCCGTACTAGTGAGTAGTGCCCTCCTGTGAGCACTGGGCTATCTATGCTTCCTAACTGGCACCCTATTCACTATATATGTTTTATTTAACCTTTATTATTTTTTATTTGATTTATTTCACTATTTATTAAACTAGGCAAGTCCGTTAAGAACAACTTATTTACAATGACGGCTGGAGGGCACTGGTGCGGAAGCAGACTAATGGTGGCGAGATAGATTGTAAAAACGTCTCTGTCTGCGAGAGCCCTTTCAAATTCACTGGGGAGGACGCCTGCAATGTGGTCAAATCGGCTCCTGCTGGTGGCGAGGCACTTCCTGTACCTCCAGAAGTGGACAAGTGGCATTTCCTTTCCAAGTGATTCTGGACTGAAGTCCTGGGACGTAAAAAGCTGAGAACTTTTGTCCAATGTTCAGATGAAGCACTTCAAGTACTGTATTTTTTTCTATTGTTACTGCAAATGTTTTAGTATTCAGCCGATTTGGTTATTCCCATCTAAATTTGTAAATGATTATATCATGTTTTATTGCATTATGTTTGAGACTGATGTTCTTGTACAGACAGACAGGCCTATTGTATTTTATTTAAAAGTGCCAAAGTGCATTTCAGTAATGGGTTGTATGCTATTGAAATTAGAAAACATTCTTTGATATTCATAATTTCATACGTAGAATGTATGCACACATGACTGTAAGTCGCTTTGGATAAAAGTGTCTGCTAAATGGCATATATTATATTAAACGGTGGGTTAACTGCCTTGTTCAGGGGCAGAATGACAGATTTTTACCTTGTCAGCTCGGGGATTTGATCTACCAATCTTTCGGTTACTGGCCCAACACTCTAACCACTAGGCTACCTGCACTACTTTTGACCAGAGCCATGTGCCCTAGCCTGGGTACCATACTTTTTAGCTATACGTGCCCTGGTCAAAACTAATACCCTATATAGAATAGGGTGCCATTTGGGATGCCGACAGATTCTGTGTGTGAGTGAGTAGTGCCCTTCTATGAGCACTCACTAACCTGCCTACTGGAGCTGAGCTAGCCTGGTCCCAGATCTGTTTTTGCAGTATAGCCAACTCCTATGGTCAGCGTCATGCAAGACATGTACACACAGATCTGGGACCAGGCTAGAGCTGGGTTGGTGAGAATAAAAATTATATTCTCCATATTACATGGATGGCCCCTTATCAAGGGTTGTAAATAATCTATATATACATACACAGTACCAGTCAAAAGTTGACACTCATTCAAGGGTTTTTATTTTAACTATTTTCTACATTATAGAATAATAGTGAGACATCAAAACTATGAAATGACACATGGAATCATGTAGTAACCAAAAGTGTTTAACAAATCAAGATCTATTTTATATTTGAGGTTCTTCAAAGTAGTCAGGACAGCTTTGTTAAACATTGAAGGTCCAAGAACACAGTGGCCTCCATTCTTATATTGAAAATGTTTGGAACAACCAAGACTCTTCCTAGAGCATGCCGCTTGGCCAAACTGAGAAATGTGGGGAGGGGAAGTGACCCAAGAACCAAATGGTCACTCTGACAGAGCTGCAGAGTTCCTCTGTGGAGATGGGAAACCCTTCCAGAAGGAGAACCATCTCTGCAGCACTCCACCAATCAGGCCTTTATAGTAGAGAAGCCAGATGAAAGTCACTCTTCAGTAAAAGAGAGCCCGTTGGAGAGCCCGTTGGAGTTTTCCAAAAGACACCCAAAGACTCTTGACCATGAGAAACAAGATTCTCTGGTCTGATGAAACCAAGTTTGAACTATTTGACCTGAATGCCAAGCGTCACGTCTGGAGGAAACCTGGCACCATCCCTACAGCGAAGTATGGTGGCAGCATTATGCTGTGAGGATGTTTATCAGTGGCAGGGACTGGGACACTAGTCAGGATCGAGGGAAAGATGAATGGAGCAAAGTACAGAGATCCTTGATGAAAACCTGGCCCAGAGTGCTCAGGACATCAGACTGAGGTGAAGGTTCACCTTCCAAGAGGACAATGACCTTAAGCAAACAGCCATGACAATGCAGCAGTGGTGTCGGGACAAGTCTCAATGTCTTTGAGTGTCCCAGCCAGAACCCGTTCGAACATCTCAGGAGAGACCTGAAAATAGCTCTGCAGCGACGCTCCCCATCCAACCTGACAGAGCTTGGGAGGATCTGCAGAGAAGAATGGGAGAAACTCCCCAAATGCAGGTGTGCCAAGCTTTTAAAATGTTATTTCACCAGGTAGGCCAGTTGAGAACAAGTTCTCATTTACAACTGCAACTTGGCCAAGATAAAGCAAAGCAGTGCGACAAAAAACACCACAGAGTTACACATGGAATAAACAAAAGTAGTTAATAACAATAGAAAAATGTATATAGTGTGTACAAATGGAGTAAAGAGGTAAGGCAATAAATAGGCCATAGTGGCGAAGTAATTACAATTTAGCAAATCAACACTGGAGTGAGATGTGCAGATGATAGAAATACTGGTGCAAGTGGATGTGCAAGTAGAAATACTGGTGTGCAAAAGAGCAAAAAAAGTCAAAAACAATATTGGGATGAGGTAGGTAGTTGGATGGGCTGTTTACAGCAGCAGCAATTGGTGAGCTGCTCAGATAGCTGATGCTTAAAGTTAGTGAGGGAGATGTATTGTAACACATACCAAAGACAAGGCTGGGGGGACTATTTCATCCAGTTTAGAATAAGGCTCTAACGTAACAAAACGTGGTAAAAGTCAAAGGGTCTGAATACTTTCCCCACGCACTGTAATACATGTATCAAAAGGTGGTCATTTCCATTTTTCGATCTACATATGTATAATGAGACTAGAGGTTACTGAATATTTTGTATAACAATTTCTTTATTCAAATTTGAACAATGATAACCAGCAGAATACGTAATATGGTGGAAACCCTTCCAGCTATCCTGCTGTTCTGATAAAACATACCACCTTAAAAACATTCATAAAACTACTGTATTTTCAAATACAGACAAAAATGGTCTCTCATTCACTGGGTTCAGTTCATATTATCAGCATTTGTTTGGTTTGTACCATCTTCCGGACAAACCCAGAGCCAAGGTAAAATGTACATAGATAAATTATTACAATGAGTAGTAGTAGAAAAGAAAGAAACTGACATCACACCAAACACAGCTAGACACAGTTCTTTAGGTTAAAGGGAAATGAAGAGAGAAAATCTACATTTCAAACAAAAACAAAAAGGAGGGGCGGAAGTTCAGTCAACAGCTTGTTATGTCTAATAATGTTCCTGACTTAATGAACCAGAATCTCTTTCAGTCCTCTTCGTCCTCATCTTCCTCATAGTAGCGGTTCCTCTTAATCATCTCCTCTACAGACACGGCCTCCTTGCCATCCCAGAAGCCCACATCCTGAGACGTGTGGTTGGTCTTGGGTCTAGGCTCCACCTCCGGAGACGAGGGAGGCGTGACGATCTCTGACGAGGCAGTGTGGCAGTTTTGAGAAGGTAACCCTTCCCCATCTTCCCCCTCCATCTTCTCTTCTTCATCCCAGTCCTCATTCGCTCCCTGTTCTTCTTTTGACTCTAGTGATTCGTGGTGGTGCTCTTTTAGAGTTGTTTCTCTACTCTCCTTAGTGCTGGTTTGGACATCAACATAGCTGTCGTCAGAAGGTGTGTGGTCGTCAGGTGACAGACTGTCAGATTGTTCCCGGATCTCTATGATCTGTTCCTCAGGACTGGAGGCCAGCTCAGGCTCCCCGTCCTCCAATGAGCTCATCCTCTCCAGCAGTTCTGGCTCAGGATTGGCTGTCTGACTGGCAGCAGGGGCAGGAGCATGGGAGGGGCTGGCCAATGAGAAGGGCTGGCTGCGCGCTTTGAGGGAGGAGCTCCTGCAGAGGGTGGAGCGTTCGGTGGACTCTGGGCTCTGGTCGGGGAAGGCCGAGTCACCCTCTGGGGGCCACTTGGCACGGGATGGTCTGCCACCGGAGCTCCCTTCTGAGGTGGGGCTGGACCCCATGTTACCCCCCTCTCCATCTCCTTCGGTGCGGGGAGGCCAGGAAATCTTCAGCCGACGTGTCTCCACTGGCTTGTCCTTCTCTGTGGAGATCTGGGTACGGGTCTCTAGGGAGGCTGTTACCACATTGACCTTGGCCAGTGGAGACTCCTCTACTGCTGGGCTGATCAACAGTGTGCCGGTAGAGGCACACTTCTTCAGCTTGTCTTTGGAGAAGGAGGTGACCTCTGTGGTCTGTTCGGTCTGCTGTTCCTCCCCAGCCCCACTCTCTCCTTTGGTCTCCCACAGCTCCTTGTGAGGGCGCAGGCCGAAGCCCTCATCATAGTTGCCCTTGGCCTTGAACAGCTGACAGAAGTGAGGCTTGCAATAGACAAGGCTGTGCAGAGAGGCGTAGGTTCCCAGGCTGTCCAGCAGAGGGAGACAAAACATATTGAGAAAGACCATCCTTTTTATAATCAAGCAACATAAACACTCATCCTTGAAAACTCAAGAGGAACAAGACTGTGAACCTAACAACAATATAAGGTCCACTAACAGTGAGGTTCACAGATGTTTAAACAATAAACAAACAATTCCTTGCTGCATGGCATCTGTCCAATCCACTTACCTGAGTTTGGTGTTGCAGTGGGAGCATCTGAAGCAGGTGTTGTGGTAGACCTGTTGGTTGGCCACCAGTCTCTCCAGAGGGTAGACTGTCTTCTGACACGACACACAGCTCTCCTGTGCAGGCAAGCAGAAGCTCTGTGCACACACAAAAGAGAGGCATTCAAGGCAGGTTAGTTAGGAGAGGGAATGGTTTTCTCTGAGAAAAATGCAGAAAAAGGTACGGTTGAACTCACCCTGGGGTTCTTGGGCTGAGCTTGATCGTTCTGGGTCGAGGATACAGAGGAGGTGCCGATACTGGAGCCTGCTGTGACATGAGACTAATATCAGCAACAACAGAGGGAGCTGTTGTGAATATACTGACCTAATACACAGAGTACCCCAAACAGAAACACATTCCTAATATTGAGTTGCTTGCGTGCATCTGCCCACCCCCTCAGCTTTAATTTGTCGGGACATGGACTCTACAAGGTGTTGAAAGCATTCCACGTAGAAGCTTGCACACGTTGACTCCAATGCTTCCCACAGTTGTGTCAAGTTGGCTGGATGTCCTTTAGGTGATGGACCATTCTTGAAACACAGGAAACTGTTTGAGCGTGAGAAACCCATCAGAGTTACGGTTCTTGACATACTCAAACCGGTGCGCCTGGCACCGACCATACCCTGTTCAAAGGCACTTAACTTTTGTCTTTCCAATTCCCCCTCAATGTCACACATACACAATCCATGTCTCAATTGTCTCAAGGCTTAACATCCTTCTTTAACCTGTCTCCTCAGCTTTACCTACACAGCATCTACTGTGCCGGTATAGCGATGGTTCTATACTACTGCTGCTCATTTCATGGCAAAGTTTGCAAATAGATCCTAATGATATACTTCTGCCAGGTAAGCCTACTTTCCAGTTAACATAATTGACAAGGTTTTGGAGATAGTACTTTGGTTAACCCACAAGACGGTTATCACATCAACTGGCTACTAGTTATGGGCATTCCGAGTCTTTTCTGTGAGCCAGATCAAATGGCTCTGTTCAGTAATGCTTAGAATGGACTTAAATTATTATTATTTTTTTTAAATGGTTTAAAACAGTTCATTAAGTCAGATCGTGAAGTCTGAGTTCAGATATATTTTTACCTGAACAAATTATGGCCTGAACATAATTTTATTTGGGGGGGGGGGTCAAATTGAATGCACGTAGATCAGAATCAGGCTCTCCTTATACTGTTCCTGCACTGCGAATTACCATCTTCAGTAAAAGTGATGCACATTAGGCAGCCAAATGAACGCCTCTCACATATGCGACTCGCTTCCCGACAATTACCAAGAGCCATTCGTTTGCGATCGACCCAAAGTTACTGGCTACACATGGAGTGATGAACACCAGCACCACACAGACAGGGGCAATATTGCTGAAACTTAATATTGAAACAGATAGCGTGTTAGGTTTGGCGTTTTAAGCCAATAGTGGCAAACCAGGGGTGGGATAATGTTGCATTCGTTTGATAGTAGCTGGGAGCTTGCGGTGTCTGATACTTGAAAGATTTATGACAGTTTGTGGTGGAACAGGTGACTATTGCATGTACTTTCAGAATTGTTTGTGGATTTAACAAGGGACATCAAAAAGGGATCAAAGCATTCACCTGGATTCACCTAGACAGTGTATGTCATGGAAAGAGTCGGTGTCCTTAATGCTTCGTACACTCAGTGGAGGAGACATGAATGATGACGAACAAGAATATAGATTTGGTGAAATGTAGTGGTGGACCAAAATAGTTACCATTGCTCTCTGTGGAAGAGGCTTTCCTACTGGTGGGCTCAGAGTCCGAACCCTGAGAGGAGAGGAGATCATGATTTAGGGATGTTTCAGACATAGACACACAGACACAAAGAGCACAGTTCCTCACCAGGTCCCCACTGACTGGGGGTACATTCTCCTTCTGTTTGTTGCTGCAGAGGAGGCCTGAGTCCAACTGATCACTCTGTCAGAGAGAGAAAGACAGGGACCTGTTTTACAGTTGGGATAAGTAACCTGCACATGACAGGTTCTGGCCGGGATGGGCCTGAAGTTTGGTTTAGTTTATTTCGGATCCACACGATGCTTTTGCCAAAGCAGAAGCCATTCTTCCTGTGGTCCAAAAGTTATTACTTTGGGCTCAAGTTCAGTCAGATTTGAGAAGTCTATGGTTGCACATGGTAGTTAGTCTTCCATGGCAGTGTAAAGGACAGGAACTCACGCTGACTGAGGAGGTTAACACCTCGGTTTTAGACACAGCAGCCTGGTACATGGCCATCCTGTCCCTCAGGGGCACAGACTCCATACTCCCTGCATCTAGGAGACAGACAGAGAGAAGCGCAGGTTACACATACACATTGCGCATAAGCTATAGAAAGGAAAGTACAGGCTATAGATTCAGCACAATGCAGACTGTGGGTCATGGGGAGCATCCCAAATGTCCCCTATATAGTGCACTACTTTTGACTACAGCCCCATAGGCTTTGTTCAGAAGTAGTGCACTATTAAGGAATAAGATACTATTTAGGATGTAACCATGGTGTTTGTCAGGCTGTGATGGGAATAGGTTCATGGGGGAATGGAAAGAAAAAGCAGTCTTCCTGTAATCACTGGGGCATCCTGCTGATCATAGCACAAGGAGTGAGCCCCAGCCCTCTCCATACAGTCTATACCACTGAAACAGCTTTAGGAAGGAAACAACTTACATATGTTTTTGTCTGTTTGTAGTTCTGTGTGGCCTAGTGAAACAATATACTCATGGAGAAGAATGCATTTGATTTTAACTCTGGTGTCCCATTCCGTGTGTGTCCCCTCAGTGTAACAGTACCTCCAAGTAGCTGGTCCATGTTATCAGTGATGCCTCCGATCCCCACAGGAGCTCTGGACGCCTGGAAACACAGAGCCAAGCCACACTATCAGGACAGCATATTCCATTATGGTAGCCTTTACATTGTAGACTCAGCAGGCTCTGAACATACGGACTAATGCCAGCAGCACCTGTATCGTGGTTTGCATACAGAACTTATGATGCTTACATAATTAGGTCTCATCTAGAATAAACACACAGTAGGAGAGAACCAGGGCCATCCATCAGACAGTTCTGAGCCCTGTGCTCTGACAGAAGAGGAAAACAGGAGTGGAGAAGTGGTATGGCAGCCTGGCTTGTTGTCCAGCTCCCCCTTCTTGGCTGTCTGCCTCTGCATCCAATCCCTCTATACTCTAATCCCCTTATGAGCTCAGTGAGATAGAGCCTGGGGCAGATAGGGGTGTCTGCCTTGCCTCCCTCAGGCTGTACCGCATCACTGTGCGCTTCCCAAATTTTGTAACAATACAGAGAGCTTCATATATCTCCGCACCGACATGATTGGTTGCCATTAGGTGGGGGCGGGATGTCCTGTATAAGCAGACACACGTCCTTGACAACTTCCTTCATGACAGCTCTGCTCCATGAAGCACAAGTAGTATGAATGCTCTGACTTCTGCAGAGGCTGCATCGCAGTAAATGCTGTACGGTCACTGCAGACGTTGGATTGACCACGCAGAGCCTTGTAGCCAGAGTGTGATCAGTGTCAGAGATTAGAGGAGCAACAGGGTGTCACAGAGCCCTGTGAGGCTGGGACTGCAATGGGCACAGCCTTAATACAGACAGTGGGGGATAAAACACTGAAATACAAAGAGGAGACAGAGTAGTGCTGTTCCGAAGGAAAAGTCTTTATAGGGTTGTGCGTTTGTGGCAGTCTGGATTTTAGATCTGCATTGGCAGAAAGGGGTTGAACGTGCTTCTCCATTCTCCAGAGTGGATTCATCTAGGCTCTAGGGGGAGCCAGACCCCAGCTGGCCCAGACGGACCACAGGCGGAGAGACCCCTCTCTAACCCAGCCAGAGGGCCCCCTCCCAAACCAAACCAAGACTCAGCCGATACCCTCTCCAGACCATGGTCACAGGCGGTGCCTCAACAATATGGGGGAGGCTGTAAACAAACAATAGGCCAGGAGGCAGCTGAGCTCAGAGAGGGAGGAACTGATCAGCAAGCCAGACAGACAAAGACCTGACACTAATCCCACTGACAATTAAAATCCCCAGAGACAGATGATACAAATCGAGGCTCCTCCCTGAATCCTACCGCCAGCTGGCTGGCTGGGCATCAGAGCAATAACAAAAAAGGTCCATTCAAAAATCAGTAAGTTTTAGGCTACATATAGCCCAGAACCACCATTGACAAAAACATGAAAAAGTCCTTGATAAGCCCATTCACTGACAGTAAGCATAATTCACCAACCATAGTGCAGTCAGTGTATAGGCTAGCCCTCCCATCAAAGGACTCACAGCGTAATGCGCTAGAATCTAGTCAAAACATTAAACAAGCAAAGAAAGCAAACCAAATATAAGGCGGAGACTGTTTCAGAGCCGCAGCGCTACAAGTGAGCTTATGGAGATCCAAGGTTGAGACCAAACAAAGAACAAAAAACATATTTACCTCTTGCAAAGCAACGCTAGGAGCTACAGGGAGAAGCAGAGTGGAACACAAGGAAGAGGAAAGGAGTTAAGCTGGAGCGCTCATATCTGTCCTGGAGGAGCTTGGAACATCAACAGCAGCTAAGTCGATTCTGTTCATTACACTGTGGCTCCACTGGACTGGTGCCTCTCCTTCGTCCTTCCTTTCTGCCTCGTCATAGTCTCACAGAGAGAGAAGCAGAGAGGGGGGCATATGGAGGGGAGTGGGGCTGGAAAGGAGAGAGGGGGGTGACCAGGGGGGGGGGGGGGGGTGAAGTTGGGTCAATTAATTTCACAGTGCCTCTCCCTCATGGTCGTCTCCTCCAGCGAGAGGAGCAGGAGAAGAGAGAAGGGGGAGGGGGGGGGGGGCAGAAGGAGAAGGCCTTGCTTTGATAAGCCAGGGAGGGATTTATCAGAGGAGGCTCAGTTTCTTCTCTACTGCAGTAATGTGCCTGCCCCATGACATCACCACCTCTCGAGGAGAGGGGCAGGGGCTGAGCTACAGGTCAGGGAGCAGGTCAGGCACAGGGCTGGGTGTGGGTCGAGGGAAGGGGCAGCCAGGTCACTTCCTGGCTGTCAGCTGAGAGAAGAAGAAAGAGCTGCTCATGTGCTTAAGTGAAGGAGGGTTCAGCCAGCTGGGGCATGGCAGGTGAGGCAACTTGTTAAGCCGCTAGAAAAACACTCCTCTGACCTGATGTCCAGGCGGGCGTCCATGTTCAAAGACCGAATAGTAAGCTAGTTATCTGAGCCAGTGCTGTGGGTTTAAAAAAAATAAAAAAATGAATCTTTAAAATCAATGGTCAACTAAAACCCTACCTCATTGGAATGTTACATTGAAAGTCTGGCCTTTCACATTCAATACCTAACATTTGTACGAGCCAGGAAAAACAAACAAAATAAAGACTGTTAGTCTTGACTCTAGAGTAGAAAGGGTGAAAAATATCCTTTGCTTTTAAATGAGCGCATCAAAACTGAACAAAAAGAAAATGCAACATTTAAAAAAAGTGTTGATCCCACATTTCATGAGCTGAAATAAAAGATCCCAGAAATGTTCCAGTCGCACAAAAAGCTTATTTCTGTCAAATTTCTGCACGTCCTTGTTAGTGAGCATTTCTCCTTTGCCAAGATGATCCATCCACCTGACAGGCGTGGCATATCAAGAAGCTGATTAAACAGCATGACAATAAAGGGCCACTAAAATGTGAAGTTTAATCCCACAACACAATGCAACAGATGTCTCAAGTTGAGGGAGCGTGCAATTAGCATGCTGACTGCAGGAATGTCCACCAGAGCTTTTGCCAGAGAATTACACGTTCCACAATAAGCCATCTCCAACATTGTTTTAAAGAATTTGGAAGTACGTCCAACTGGCCTCACAACCGCAGACCCACGTGTATGGCGTTGTGTGGGACAGCGGTTGCTGATGTCAACATTGTGAACAGAGCGCCCCATGGTGGCGGTGGGGTTATGGTACGGGCAGGTATAAACTATAGACAATGAACGCAATTTTAATTTTAATCCATGTCAGTTTGAATGCACAGAGACACCGTGGCGAGATCCTGAGACCAATTGTTGTGCCATTCATCCGCCGCCATCACCTCACATTACAGCATGATCTGTACACAATTCCTGGAAGATGAAAATGTCACGGTTCTTCCATGGCCTGAATACTCACCAGACAATATTTGGGATGCTCTGGATCAACGTGTATCCAGCAACTTCGCACAGCCTCTGAAGAGGAGTGGGACAACATTCCACAATCAACAGCCTGATTAACTTTTTTTTAAGGCATCTGTATTCCCAGTCAGGTGAAATCCATAGATTGTGGCCGAATGAATTTATTTAAATTGACCGATTTCCTTAAATGAACTAACTCAGTAAAATATAAAAAATAATTTATATTTTTGTTCAGAACAATTGCTAAAATATACTAAAGTACCAAAGGTTTCCAGTGCATTTGGAAAATTGTCACATGTTGCCTTTATATCAACATGGCTGTTAACCCCAGAGGGAGCATGAGGAGGATAGGACAGTGGTTGTTTTGAAGAACCCCTTTTATCTGCCTGAGGACATGTTTATGGCTAGCCTATCTCGAGGAGTGTTCTGTAGTGAGATGAGAACAGTCATAGCGGTGCATGTGACAGGCAGCATGACTAACCCCAGGAGGGCTCGGACCCCTGGAGAACACGACACCTTCCCTTCTAGAACAGGAACAATGGAGGACACAGACCATTTATGAACCACCATACTTCAGCTTCAGGCAGTCCTCTGACCTCAGATTAAAACACATGGGGCTTTTCTTTAGCAAACCCATCGCATAAGTCACCATCAGAACAGCATGTGTAATCACACCACCGGATCCACACAACACTCTCCTAATACCTAAACAATAGAACAGTGTTTCCATTCAGCCAATAGCCATTCCCACTATTTATGTGACGGAAGATTTGAAATATAACGTCAAGTCATGTAAAGAATAAAAAAGGTGTCTGAAAATATTATACAAAAAAAATATTTCCTATTTATTTTTTTGTTGAAAACATGCTAGTTTGTAATCAGTGACTTTGGACTTACTTTGTTCTGCTGGTTCTCTCCTTTCTCAAACATCATCTTGAGGTTGTTGAGGGGGATGTTGGGCTTCTCACTGGGGACACAAGGTACTTCTGCTACTGCCTCCTGCCTCTCTGGGTCTCTCTGCTGCAGTCTTCTCTCCATGCCAGGTCCTGCCTGGTCCTCAGCGGCTGTGGGGCTGGTGTCGGGGTCTGGTGAGAGAGGTGGCTGGGCCTGAGTGGCCTGGGGCTGGATCTGATGCTTGGCTTTAGGGTTTAAGGGGAGTAAGCAGCGAGTCTGGGTGGTGTGGGGTAACGGGGCGCAGGACGTGGCTGAGGACTGGACAGGCTGCTCCCACCACTTCTTCAACACACTCAGGTTGCCACTGCGGAGAGTTGGGGGCAACGGATCTGCAGCCTCGAGGAGGACGTAAAGAGAAAGTTTAGTTGATTAAGATAACCATTATATTCACCAGGGCTACTCCTCAACTTGTTCATACAGTCTGACTAGCAGAAGCATAGCAATGGCATAAATCAAAAGGGTGTACAGTTTCTGTGCCTAATAGAATCCAAGAATAGAATAGAAACACTGGAATTCAACCCAGAAGGTAATGAGGGTAATACTATTAGCAGCATATGAAGGAGATAAGATAGAGACCAATGGGTAATTGGACAGAAAACAGATACCAGTCACATCAATAGTTTCAGGACACAAGAGTAAGAGTCTCCAACCGCATTCTAATAAAGCTACCGTTAGCATTCAACTGGACTAGCATCTTTCCAACAACAAGACCTCTCCCTAGCTAACCCAAACAGCTGACTACAGTTTTTCATGCTCATCAAATGACTAGGATTATGACTAAAACAATTTAAGGGATGTTTAACACAAGATAGGCCTACTCATGAAAAGTATTTCAATGCTGTCTTTCAAGTAACCAACTGAAGCATTGTCCTGTGTTGACATAACAACCATGAAAATAAGATAAGTGAAGCTGAAATAACAATTTACAGCCATTTAAATATGCAATACGGAATTAAGCAAATTTGTATGAATTGGAATTCAGAACATATTATAAGAACTGCAATATGTATACTGAGTATACCAAACATTATGAACACCTTAATATTGAGTTGCGCAGGTTGTTGACTCCAATGCTTCCCACAGTTGTGTCAAATAGGCTGGATGTCCTTTGGGTGGTGGACATTCTTAATACACAGGGGAAACTGTTGAGTGTGAAAAACCCGGCAGCTGTGCAGTTCTTGACACACTCAAACCAATGCGCCTGGCACCAACTACCAGACCCTGTTCAAAGGGACTTAAATAGTTTGTCTTGACCATTAACCCTCTGAATGGCACACATACACAATCCATGTTTCAATTGTCTCAAGGCTTAAAAAATCCTTCCTTAACCTGTCTCCTCCCCTTTATCTACACTGATTGAAGTGCATTTAACAAGAGACATCAATAAGGGATCGTATCGTTCACCTGGATTCACCTGCTCTTTCCATGGGGGAGTGAGAGAAAAAAGGAGCCTCGACAGTGAGGAATGCTGATAAATGTGACTCATGTTGACTGATAATCCAACTGTATTATGCTAACATGTTGTTTACATTTCACCAAGAGGGCACCATTGCCAAACAGAAAAGGGTCAGTTGAAGGAAAGGGAACAATCCAGGAAAAGAGAAAACAGGAGACCTGCCGCATGCCCCCTCCCCAAACTATGAGGAATTTACCTCATTTGACATTCTTTGAAAATACCTTGAGCCTCTGCTAACAGTGACAATAGCTAGCTCTACACCACAACCCAGGTGTAAACCCCAACGTCATAATGAGGAGTCCCAGACGCAAACTGAGTCTTTGCATTTGCCAGTTCAATTGTCCCCTCCCCCCACTGGTTATAAATACCAGCACTTAAAATGTTCTACTGCTTGAGCACCCGCACCTCTTATAGAATATAGGCTTATTGCAGCACTTCCCCACCTAAATATACATGTAAACAGTACTGTCACCCAAAATGAGTGCCAGCACCTATTTCAACCCACTTCAAGCACTGCTTTCAATACAGTACACCAAATGATGGTCTACCTATGCCAGACACCTACCTGGGATTGAACAAGTCGCTTAATGAAGAAAAGAAATCCCTGCAGTCTGTTTATATCCCCTCAAGTGCAATTCCCGGGCCGAGCCAACTGACCACCGGGAAGAGTGGATGTATCGGCAAGGTGGGATCAGGCATTACATTGTCTTCCTTCATGGCCGTGAAGCGAGTGACCACCCAGGAACAAGAGCATCCATGTGAAACGACAGTGGAGGTATTATCTACCTTAAGATTAAAGTCTCAATATAAGGATTAAGGCTTTTCTAGTCTAGCCTCCAACTGCAGCATGTGAACATCCGTGTGTGTGTGTGTGTGTGTGTGTGTGTGTGTGTGTGTGTGTGTGTGTGTGTGTGTGTGTGTGTGTGTGTGTGTCTCAGAGAGAGAGAGTGAGTGAGTATGAGTAAGTACATGTGAGAGAGAGAAATAGCTTTGTTAGATATTTGCCCTTTCCAACCCTGACTGGATACTTACTGCTTTCTTCCTCTCCAAGTTGCCCTCCTCTGCAGCCAGTTGGTATCTAGGAAGAGGATAGATGGGGTTGTGAGCATAGGCCTGCATCATGAGGTAGGTCAGTTTATAGGTAGTCCGTTTACAGCCCTGTCTGAGCCTCTAGAACTAAAACTACTTGGGCGGTTGTGGGGATCTTCTAATTCCAATTATACACAAACATGGATCAACGCTGTCTCCTAGTGGTCAGACACTGAAACCTTCTCCAAATATCAAAAATATGAAACTACACATGTCAATGACCCTGACCATCTACCAATTATAAGATAGTCAAAAGGGCATTTCAGTCAATAAAATGGCCTACTAAGACGCTGGATGGTAATTTGGGGGAATAAAGGAGACATTTCACAGGAAGTTCATCTCATTTGACTTATTTTCACCATTTAAAATGAGAAGTGTCGACATCAGTGAAACTGGAATAACAGGTTTGTGGCGATGTTATGGATAAACATCATTCCACACAAAATAGCAACAGCTGGAAGGGAAGACAAATGTCAAACTGTTGAAAAGTAGAAGTATGAAGGGGGGACAAATCCAATCTCAGACATGTAATAGTCGGTGCGGTTTCTACAATTGGCTAGACAAACTGGTAAAACTCTAGCCTGGTCCATGATCCATTTGTCCTCTTGCCTCTCAATGACAATGAGTTGGCATGATAGCACAAGCACACTGGCACTAAGGCTAGTAAAAATCAGCAATGTTATCAAATACAGTTTCAAGCCATTTAATGTTCTGATTTTGTACTGATCCAACAAGCACAGACAGGACAGGAAGGGACAGGACAGGACAAAAAGGGGGAGGGACAAGACAGGAAGGGACAAGACAGGAAGGGACAAGACAGGAAGGGACAGGAGAGGAGAGGACAGGAGAGGACAAGACAGGAAGGGACAGGAGAGGAGAGGACAGGAGAGGACAAGACAGGAAGGGACAGGAGAGGAGAGGACAGGAGAGGACAAGACAGGAAGGGACAGGAGAGGACAGGACAGGACAAGACAGGAAGGGACAGGAGAGGAGAGGACAGGACAGGAGACGACAGGACAGGAAGGGACAGGACAGGAAGGGACAGGACAGGACAGGACAGGACAGACTGGCAGTGAATGGTGATCTGTTACTAAGGTTTCAGGCAGCAGTGCATACTAGGATGGAAAAGCCATCAGTGATCAGGAGTATGTTTGTGTCTACCTTGATACAGGGTTATGTACAATAGAGAGAGAATAGATACATCTGGGTGAGTTTAAATGTGAAGAGTCATTGACTGAGAAGAGAAGATGTTAGGAAGTGAGTAACAGTCAACAGTAAGGGTAAATGGGAGAGAGTGAGAAACTTACTTGGAGAAGCGCTCAGCAATGGCATTGTTCCTGCCTCTGGTGCCAACTATGGACAACTCCTTAGCTGTGACTCTGAGGGAGTGGGAGGCCCACTGACTGCGACTGAACGGAGCGATGGCCATCGCTGTTGTTCTCAGGGAAAAACTGCTCTAGCTGGCTGGAGGGTGAAAAAATAATAATAGGTCAAATTAACCTCACTATTCCACCCTAGACAATCATGGAATTAGAAATCCTTCTAAATAAAAAACTCAGATGTGTTTACTTCATGACAGCAGTATCTCAGCATGTGGGAGGAGACTGTATGACCAATACATCTATGTCTGCAGTGAATGATGACAGTAGGCTACAATTGTGTTAATTTCTTGCAGTTCCTATGGATGAATCAGCAGTGAGTAAGACAGTAGCCAGCACACAGCAGCTACTAATCCATCATTGAGACATTATTGTCTCATCATTGAGACATCATGAAGTTAAAGCCCCCAAGCTACTACCAGCAGGCACAGGCCTTCCCCAGTCATCTCTCTGTCAGAGTTCTGTGAACTACCCATCTGTTTCCTGGGATGTCACAGACTGACTGGAATTCAGGGCAAGCAGATGCATGCACTCACTCTCAGCCTGACTGTCATTACGCACACTCACTCACAGCCTAACTGTCATTACACGCACTCACTCACTCTCAGCCTAACTGTCATTACACGCACTCACTCACTCTCAGCCTAACTGTCATTACACGCACTCACTCACTCTCAGCCTAACTGTCATTACACACACTCACTCTCAGCCTAACTGTCATTACACACACTCACTCTCAGCCTAACTGTCATTACACGCACTCACTCTCAGCCTAACTGTCATTACACGCACTCACTCTCAGCCTAACTGTCATTACACGCACTCACTCTCAGCCTAACTGTCATTACACACACTCACTCTCAGCCTAACTGTCATTACATACACTCTCATTTCAGGATTACACATGGTCCACCAGACAAAAACAACGCTTATATGGACGATGAGGATTCGAGTTAGGGAACATAGTACTGTCTGAAACTATTGGTTTAAACTGTCATTTTTGAACAGAGGTATGGCGAGACAGGTAGACCTAGGCTATATACATTCCTTTATAAGAAGAAATAGGAGACACCTTCCTTCCACACACCACCGTGAGGATCTCACAGTTATTATGAATAATATTGAAATCAGAAAAAAAGCCCCCGTTTAGCAGGTTGGCATGTATCTAGCTCATAAAACATGGGCCTAAAAACTTTTGTTCTGTATAGAAAGAGATATGCAGGGTTGTGGTCCTGTGTAGCTCAGTTGGTAGAGCATGGCGCTTGTAACGCCAGGGTAGTGGGTTCGATCCCCGGGACCACCCATACGTAGAATGTATGCACACATGACTGTAAGTCACTTTGGATAAAAGCGTCTGCTAAATGGCATATATTATTATTATTATTATATATATTATAAACTAAAGAGCATTCAGGAAAGTCCCACTTACCAAGAGTCAACTGGTAGCCGTGACACTTTCTCTTCTGCTTTATCCACTGATCGAACACTGTGCATAGATCCAAGTCAAAATATCACCTCAGACAATGAATTTTGGAAATTGCCAGCAGCATATGATTGGCTATACAATAAAAATATAACTAATAGTAAATGAATTGAGTACAGAGAGCAAACAGGTAAAATGATTAGTCCCAACTTAACTCCCAGCATTCAAAGCATTATTTCCAGACTGATAAATACCATGATAAGCCTTTATTTTTTTACATAAGCTTATAAAGATTACTGTTTCTTTTCTCATTTGTGATTTACAGAAAAGCTGTTTTGCATTACATCTCATGAAAACAAACATAACAGGCTCTTAAAAATAATCTCATCCCATAAGAATTCTAAAGATCTTATACACCTTACTTACCTTTGAGTCCTCTCTTACTAC
Organism: Oncorhynchus gorbuscha; assembly: GCF_021184085.1. Lineage (NCBI taxonomy): Eukaryota > Metazoa > Chordata > Actinopteri > Salmoniformes > Salmonidae > Oncorhynchus > Oncorhynchus gorbuscha. Next base: position 92,890,002 of record NC_060175.1, read on the forward strand.
TTCAACTTCACTCAGTCTATTTGCCTTCTCCCCAGTCTCTTTGCCTTCTCTCTCAGTCGTCAAGCCTTCTCCTCAGTCTCTTTGCCTTCTCTCTCAGTCTTCAAGCCTTCTCCTCCGTGCCTCAGTAACAGTTTGCTGTCTTGCACTGCTGCATAGAAGTCTGTAATATGCTTGGAGAGATGGGAGGGGGCAAATGAAGAACATGAGACTCCAACCAATAACGATGCAGAATTTACCTCCACCTGGCAGGTACAGTCAGAGTCCCTCCCATCCAAAACACTGTGTTCCGGTGTACACTAGATAGCACACCCACAAAGTCAGATTCCACAGCCACAAAGTCTATATTAGCACACCAAAAAAATTGAAAAATTGCTTTGGTATGAATTAAAGGTTAGGGTTAGGCATAAGTTTGGTAGTGTGGTTAAAGTTAGAGTTAGGTTAAAAATCAAAATTTAAGAAGAGAAATTGTAGAAATGGGCATGGTTTAGCCATAATTACGACTTTGTGGCTGTGTTAACTAGTGACAACCCTGTGTTCATGAGGGTGAATCTAAACGCAAACAAGGTGAGTACATACCGTACAGCCTACACCTCCAACACAGTATGACATAAAGGGAAGAATCCCACTCAATTCCTGGAAGTAGCACAGACTCCGCCCACCTTCTCATGAGGTCAAAGGCTGAGGTTGTGAGTCGTTCACAATCAAGAAAAACGCCACTGAGTGTCTGTGATCAAAAGACTTGAGATGTCTTATCGCAATCAAACCCATGTTCTCATCCCTCTTCAACTTAAAAGGTCTGTCTGTCAATAAACCCATACCAAAATAAATCCTCTGTACCTTGTTGTTCCTCTAAGATGTTTAAGACATAATACCATGTGGTTTATCAGGACTGCTAAGCTTCAGATAACTTGGCACCTGGGTCTAGGCTTCATCAGTGTCACATCACTACAGTCTAATCCAAACCACATGATTCTACTGTGTGTGTGGGGCAGGGCTCTGTATCGCTAAAGATAAATGTAACCTGACAGATAACTATGTCTACTGCAGACAGGATTTCAGAGAATACAAACTTGGTTTCATTTAAAGTTGTGTAACAGTCAAAACCCTGTGTGGATCAGGATAAAACTCTCTCTGGCTTTACTTTGGACAGTCTGTGTGTCTTTGGAGGAACCACAGGTGAATCCTTCTTTTGGCTTGTCCTCATTACATGGCATCCATGCTAAAAAATGGCTGACTATTCATTCACTAATCTATTACAATGAGTCCACTCCATATCTGCCAGGTATTTCATGCTGGCTCTACGCTCAACAACAAGCTGTATGTGTACAGGTAACTGCCAAAATAAAGGAAACACTTGATTTGAGGGATACAACGTATATTGAAAGCAGGTGCTTCCAAACAGGTGTGGTTCCTGAGTTAATTAAGTAAATTTAAAAATGCCCAGTAGTTTGGTTACCTTAGCTAGAAGAAGATATCTCAGTGACCTTGAAAGCAGGGTTGCAATCCAGTTAGTAGACTTGGTTCTTTGGAAATTGTGGAAATGGTTGTTACTTAACCAGTAAAACTTAAAGTTTTTTTTAAAGTTCTGAGAATGGAAATGAACATTGTTCCGGGAACGTACATTTTTAGGTAGCAGGGAGGTTCTGAGAATGTTTTACTCTGGTTCCCTAAGTTTTCCTGGGAGGTTTTATTAATGTTCTGAGAATGGAAATTATAGGTTATTTGAAGGTAAATAAGACATAGACACTGCTAGCTTAACTGTTTTAAACTCCAAGCACAGACACGTGGAAATTAATTTGCTTAGGCATTAATCATGTAAACACTTGTTTTTTGTCACACAGTGCCAGTGAGATTAGAACCTACAATATGACATTCTGTTCTCTATCCATTGGATTGTATTGCACCACCAGGATGTAGCTAGCATTCAATGTTCTTTTAACTCGTACAAAGCTGTTCTTTTTAAATCTATAACAGACCCCATTTCGAAGGAAAAAAGCACTCATTAAGATCAGGTGTGGCCAATTAGTGAGTTTTTTTTTTGTCAAGTTCCTTAAATGTGCTGAGAGCCAAGAAAATATTGTTCTCACCAAGCTCTAAGAAACATGTGTTTCTCAGAATGTTATGTGCTAGCTAGGAAAAGAGCATAGTGGGTTTAATGGCCGTCTCAGTCACCAGAACAACCCAATTGAACACTTATGGGAGATTGTGGAGCAGTGCCTGAGACAGCGTTTTCCTTCACCATGAACAAAACACCAAATTATGCCATTTCTCGTGGAAGAATTGTGTCGCATCCCTTCAATAAAGTTCCAGACACTTGAAGAATCTATAACAGGGTACATTGAAGCTGTTCTGGCAGCTCGTGGTGGCCCAACGCCCTTGTTTCCTTTATTTGGCAGTAACCTGTACCTAAATGCAAGCAGAGGCCTGTAGACATGTCCCTTAACTAGTCATCTAAATCTCAAACAACATGATGACATCAGCAGCAGGAGTCAGAATGTGAGAACTGTTTCTCACAATGAGTCAGTGTTCTGTGTAACATTAATTCAATCATGAGATTCAATCAACACAGAAGGGCCTATTTGGAAACCCATAGATAAAGATACTATGATCAAATAGACACAAACAAACATTGTGGAGCGGAAATGTCGTTTTTGGCTCGGTTTAGTCTATCCCAGCATTATATATTTGGAAATTAAACTCTGTTCCTGTTTGTATTAGCTGGGACTTTCATGAGAGGGGAGTTGTAGGCCTATAAATAGAGATGCTTTTCTCATGGATAAAAGTAAACATTTGCCCCTTAGTTGTTCTTATCCACATATTGAGTAATAAAAGAAAAAAATTATTGCATTATTTTCTCAGGTCCAGAAGAGGTACAGTATGAGGGATAGCTAACCTATCATGGCCGAAGAGGAACACTAAGGTGGTACCCAGCAGTTACTGTGTTGTCTAAAGCCCAAGCTGATTGATGCTCTGAGTGCAGACCCTAACTTTGTGCAGCAGCATTCAGACTCTCTCAGACTAGTGTCCCGGCAGGTACCAGCAGGTCAAAGCCCTCACTGAGGCAAAAGAAAAGGCCCGGGACCTTCTGGACCACGTGATCCACAAAGGAGCCGCTGCTGCAGAGGAGTTACTGTAGTTCCTGATAGTCAATGAACTGCAAGAGACGTTTCCAAAACTTCCGTTCCTCAAGAAACTGTCAATGAATCATCAAAGAGCTGCAGGTCTACTCTTAAGTCTAACCTGGGGGATGTAGCCACCCTTCTATTGGACCATATGTACTGCATAAACCATTCTTGGGGAGGCTGAAAAATGATGCACAGTTTAACATTTATATTTTATTGTTTATCTAGGGGGAAATGAATTTACCAGAAAGAGAAGACAAACCATTGAGTCAGAAGAAACCCTTCCTGCTAAACAGACAAGCAAGAATAGTTAGTTTCCCTGCCGGAACAGGATCTGGCACCTCAGATTTGACTTTGTTTGTTTCGGCACCTATTTACCCAGATCCAGTACCTCTCGTGGCGTGATTTATTCCATTTTTCACTGTTCGCACTGTAAACATTTTAATAAAAGCGATGAGCTTTGTTGCATCCTCCTTATTTCTCCCACCCCCCAGGAAGACAATTGTGTAAAAGTGCGGTCATCCTTCTGCTTAATCATCCTTTCCTGCCACACTGATTCCAGACCTGCTCTCTTATTTGCACATGGAGGTTATGGGGAGGGCCGGCGGGGTAAGTAACTAATCTTGACACAGGTCTTGGTAATGGTGGTCAGCTAGTGAAGAGGTCCCTACGTAATCATGTCACACAGCCAAGGTTAGTCGTCTCCCTACTGAATTTGAAATGTGGGAAAGCCAAAATAAAGAATGGATAAGAAAAGGTAATCGTGTTTGATGACCAAAATCCAGAGAAAGCTGGTGTATTGAACCCAGAACGAGCCAGAGAACTGTCAGTACCAGAGGAGAGGAGTGAGGGCAAACTGCTCCTGAGACAATGCCTTAGCTAGCAGCGCTGGTTTTCCCACTAGTTCAGTATCACCACTTGGCACCTCCACTAGTCCTTGTGGGAGGTTGTGAAAACTAAGGTATACTTTTTTTTCTTTACACACTTCTTCTGTACTGTGAAGTCAATATGTGCTTCCTATTGTCACATAGGCAGGAGGTCTATATATTCTCATATGTGTGTTCTGCTGTAGACGACATTGATTCATTTACTCTGGCTGCTGCGTTGCTATGTGGTGTTTGTAACTTTTTCTCACAATGTGTTCAGGTACCTCAGAGCCACACAGCTCACAGAACGAGACCGACGAGTGCTGAAGCACGTAGCTCATAAAAGCATTGTCAGCACAATAACTGTTCATCAGGAGCTTCATGAAATGGGGTTCCATGGCTGAGCAGCCGCACACAGGCCTAAGATCACTATGAGCAATGCCTAGCGTCGGCTGGAGTGGTGTTAAGCTCGCTACCGTTGGACTCTAAAGCATTGGAAACGCATGCTTTGGAGTGATGAATCACGGTTCACCATCTGGCAGTCCGACGGACTCTATCTGGGTTTGGTGGGTGCCAGGAGAACGATACCTGCCAAAATGCATAGTACCAACTGTAAAGTTAGGTGGAGGAAGAATAATGGTCTGGGGCTGTTTTTCGTGGTTCGGGCTAGGCCCCTTAATTCCAGAGAAGGAAAATCTTAACGCTACGGCATACAATGAAATTCTAGACGTTTCTGTGCTCCCAACTTTTTGGCAACAGTTTGGGGAAGGCCCTTTCCTGTTTCAGCATGACAATGCACCCGTGCACAAAGCGAGGTTCTTACAGAAATTGTTTGTTGAGATTGGTGTGGCAGAACTTGACTTCAACCCCATCAAACATCTTTGGGATTAATTGGAAAGCCAACTACAAGCCAGGCAGCAAAGGGGGGACCATCTCCATAATAATGCTCATGACTTTGGAATGAGATGTTCGGCAAGCAGGTGTTCACATACTCTTGGTCATGTAGTGTATATACAGTATATATACAGTACCAGTCAAATGTTTGAACACACCTACTCATTCAAGGGTTTTTCTTTATCTATACTATTTTCTACATTGAAGAATAATAGTGAAGATATCAAAACTATGAAATAACACATGGAATCATGTAGTAAGCAAAAAAGTGTTAAACAAATCAAAATATATTGTATATTTTAGATGCGTCAAAGTAGCCACCCTTTGCCTTGATGACAGCTTTGCGCACACTTGGCATTCTCTCAACCAGCTTCACCTGCAATGTGATTTTCTGGATTTTTTTTCTCATTTTGTCTGTCATAGTTGAAGTGTACCTATGATGAACATTACAGGCCTCTCTCATCTTTTTAAGTGGGAGAACTTGCACAATTGGTGGCTGACTAAATACTTTTTTGCCCCACTGTATAGGTTGTCAGTTTCCTTTTGGGTTTTGTGGGACCTTGTCTTTGTTTGTTGCTTTGTGCACGACTAGCTTTATGTTCGGTTTGTGTTCATTGTTTTTTCCCGGTGTTACGTTTTCAAATAAAGAGAGAATGTACGCCTACCACGCTACACCAAGCAGCGTGCCCCGGAGTGGAGGACATCATGGACCTGGGAGGAGGTAATGGCAGGGCATGAGAGCCTGCCGTGGAAACAAGCGGAAGCAGCGAGGGAGGAACGGCGGCGATACCGTCACGGCAAGGAAGGAAGCAAGAGAGGCAGCCTCAAAAACATTTGGGGGGGCACACGGGTTGGAGAGCAGAGCGAGCGGAACGAACGGAATTAAGGGGTGAACGAGAACCAACTCCCTGTAAATACAATGAGGAGTTGGTCACTGGTTCAAGTGCCACGTTTTCCGGTTCTGCGCAACGTGCCTTCAGTGCGCATCCACAGCCCTGTGCACTCTGTGCAAGCTCCCCGCAGTTGCCGTGCTAGAGTGGGCAATCAATCAGCCAGGATGGATTGTGCCGGCTCAGCACTCCTGATATCCGGTGCATCTTTTCGGCCCAGATATCCTGCACCATCTCTATGCACGGTATCCCCAGTTCACCAGCACAACCCAGTGCGGCCTGTGCCAGCTCCCCTCACTTGCCGTGCTACAGGGGGTATTCAGCCAGGACGCGTTGTGCCAGCTCTATGCTCCAGACATCCAGTGCGCCTCCGCAGCCCAGTATATCCTGCGCCGACTATATGCACTATGCCTCCAGTGCGCCTTCTTAGCCCAGTGCGTCCTGTGCCTGCTTTCCACACTCACCGAGCTAAAGTGGGTATCCAGCCAGGACACGTTGTGGCAGCTCCACGCACCAGGCTTCCAGTAAGTCTCCTCAGTCCGGTGAGACCTGTTCCGGCTCCACGTACAAAGCCTCCAGTGATGATTCATGGTCCAAGCCTCCAGTGATGATCCATGGCACGAAGCCTCCAGTGATAATCCATGGCCCGGAGCCTCCAGGGATAATCCATGGCACAGAGCCTCCAGTGATGATCCATGGACCGGAGCCTCCAGTGATGATCCATGGCCCGGAGCCTCCAGTGATGATCCATGGCACGGAGCCTCCATTGACGATCCATGGCCCGGAGCCTGTAGTGACGATACATGGCCCGGAGCCTGTAGTGACGATACATGGCCCGGAGCCTGTAGCGACGATCCATGGCACGGAGCCTGCAGCGATGGTCCCCGGTCCGGAGCCTGCAGCGACGGTCCCCGGTCCGGAGCCTGCATCGACGGTCTCTGGTCCGGAGCCTCCAGCGACTGCCCCCTGTCCGGAGCCTCCAGTGTCGGTTCCCTGTCCGGAGCCTCCAGTGACGGTCCCCTGTCCGGAGCCTCCAGCGACGGTCTCCAGTCCGGAGTCTCCAGCGGCGGTCCGCAGTCCGGAGTCTCCAGCAGCAGTAGGCAGTCCGGAGCCCCCGGCAATGATCCACGGTCTGGTTCCTCCGGCAACGATTCACGGTCCGAAGTTCCATGGAAGCGGAGGGATCAGCGTGCAGAGCGAGGACTACGTCCCAAACCAGAGCCCCCACCAAGGATAGATGCCCACCCGGACCCTCCCCTATAGAGTCAGGTTTTGCGTCCGGAATCCGCACATTTGGGGGGGTTACTGTCACGCCCTGACCTTAGAGAGCCTTTTTATTTCTCTATTTGGTTAGGTCAGGGTGTGATTAGGGTGGGCATTCTAGGTTTTCTGTTTCTATGTTGGTGTGTTTGATTCCCAATCGGAGGCAGCTGTCTATCGTTATCTCTGTTTGGGAATCAGATATAAGTTGTCACGACTAGCTTTACGTTCGGTTTGTGTTCATTGTTTTTTCCCGGTGTTACGTTTTCAAATAAAGAGAGAATGTATGCCTACCACGCTACACCTTGGTCCAGTCATTTATCATCCGACGACGAGCGTAACAAAACAAATGCAAATCTATTTCATATTTGAGATTCTTCAAATAGACACCCTTTGCCTTGATGACAGCTTTGCACACTCTTGACATTCTCTCAACCAGCTCCATGAGGTAGTCACCTGGAATGCAAAAAAGCGGTTTGCATTTGATGGTGAGATCGGAAGAACAAAAGGATTTGAGTTAATGTACATTACCACAATCACACCATGAGTTGTTATCAGGAAACAACCCCCTCAACCTTTCTTCTTCCCGGAGAGTTCTTTCTTCCTGTGAATGGAAGGGGACAATATATCCGGAGAGAGCCATGACTCTGTCAAACCAAGTATGTTAGAGTCCCTGATGTCTCTCTGGAAGGAGATCCTCGCCTTAAGCATGTCTACTTTTTTTCCGGTGGATGACATGCTCGCTGCCTGAGTATGACTAGGGCCCTGCTTCCTCTTCCTTTTCTCTGGTTTCTGCATTTGGGTGCAGCCCAGGAAGTAAAATTTCTGCACGAATTTCTAGTGAGTGACACGCAATTGAATATCCATAAGTTATTTGAAATAAAAATTTGGCTTGTCATCTAAAACACTCACAAACTTTTACAGATGCACAATCAAGAGCATCCTGTCGGGCTGTATCACCGCCTGGTACGGCAACTGCTCTGCCCATAACCATAAGGCTCTCCAGAGGGTAGTGAGGTCTGCACAACGCATCACCGGGTGCAAACTACCTGCCCTCCAGGACACCTACACCATCCGATGTCACAGGAAGGCCAAGAAAATCATCAAGGATAACAACCACCCGAGCCACTGCCTGTTCACCCGCTATCATCCAGAAGGCGAGGTCAGTACAGGTGCATCAAAGCGGGGACCGAGAGACTGAAAAACAGCTTCTATTTCAAGGCCATCAGACTGTTAAACAGCCATCACTAACATTGAGTGGCTGCTTCCAACATACTGACTCAAAGCTCTAGGATATAATAGATGTATCACTAGTCACTTTAAACAATGCCACTTACATACCCTACATTACTCATCGCATGTGTATATACTGTTGTTAGAGGAAATTGTGGTTGAGATGATTAATTATGTATACATTAAATATAAGCAGAACGAATGAATTGTCTGGGTCTCTTGGATAGTTAAAGGGAGAGCGATGCTATGGCTTTTCAGACAGATAAGAAATGTCTGGGAGATGTTCCAGACCTAATAAACAATGGGCTCTTGTGAGAATCGGAGAGAGGGTGGGAAACTGATGATGTCATGTTCAGTTTATAACCTGTGGAAAAATGTGTATGCTTCAGTACTCTCTGGAATTAAACGCTCTTACCTGGCTTTTAAGACTGGTCTCGATCTACTTCATGCATAATTAATGAACTTACACCTCATTAATGAATTAGAAACGAGTGCGAAATTGGTTTTGGCAATAAAACATAAAGGAATTTAGAATTCCTCTATCAATTTGGTCCTTCGAGGTGCCGGATCTAAATATCTCTCACTGTGCCTGGAGGTAGTACGCTGGAAAACGTGCACGGACGAGTTTTTGACTCGTTTTACTAAAGACCTGACCTCTGAATTGAGGTTAAAATTGAAACAGGCCTGCGTATTATCACAGAGGACAGAGAGGGTGACTAGATTCAAATGAACAATGCTTATCCCAGTCGGCAGCAGGTAAAGTAGCTTTTATTCTCGAATTTGGGAGGGATTATTTAGGATATTTATTGATTAAAATGTTATGAAGGAGTTGAATTTTATCAATAATAGGTGCTTGAATATTCCGAACAAATAAAATGGGTTTCTACCGGGGGTATTAACCAGGATATCGATAAAAAGGAAGCAGGTCCGAAATTGACCTGAGGTAAGGTGCGCTACCATCAAATAAACTAGAGTTTAATAAAGCCTGGTCTTGCAAGCCAGAAGGATTATTAAGGAGTGATATAGTACGCATTGGAGAATTAGGACGCTTGTTCCGTACAAATATGTTGGCCAATAATTCAATAAACATACCTAAATAAAGTTTTTACCTAATAGTCTATCTGTATATGGGAAGCTGACTGTGGAAAGTAGCAGATAGATATGTTAAAACAGGTGAGGATAAATTAGGCTTGGTGAGAAGGCAGGGTAATTCTAGGCGAACAGAATAAATGAACCTGTACAATGCTGAAAGAAATTAATATCAAATGATAAGTGATTAGTCTATAGTGAGATTCGAGACATTAACAATTGAAAGTCCCAAAAGGAATATCCTATGGGTGAAATGTGATGTCCAATCAAAAGTCTTCTATGGACGCGGTTCACAGGATGGAAAATACATACTGATTATTTTTAAAGGAACACACACATAGGCAGACAGAATAGTAACTAGAAGAAACTAAGTAACAGTAAATTACAAATGTATAGAACTGCACGCACATAGAATTTAAAATTATATCGAAAGGCATAGATAAGTGTTTAAAGACATTGCTACTAGTAACGGTAAGGATTAAGAATGGGGAGAAATGCCTCGAAAGAAGCCCCAGAACTAACGGGAGACGAGCGTTACATGGCACAGAAAGACAAGAGAAACATCGATTTCTGTCTAAGATGGAAAAAATATGATTTTGATGGCCGTCTAAATGTAGAAAAGCTGGAATCCCTTATAAAACAGATACATAAGGAATGTGGTAATAATGTGAAAAAGCAGAATAAACAGGGGTTATACACACCCGGAGTTTGGCTTTCGGAAGCAAAAAAAGAGAATGGGACGCGCCGAAAAAGAGATTAAATCTAACAAGGTTCGAGAGACACTATCCACTGCTCCCGCAGATAGAGAAGTTAACCAATTGGGTGGGCGTGAGGGTAACAAACTATATCTTCCTCGATTATACCAACAATGCAGAGATAATCCAGTCGACGAATTTGTGATTATAAGAATACGGGTGCTGGAGCAACCGGTGAAATTACCACCCAAGTATGTGGATCCCGCGGAAACTAAGAGAGGTATAATGAAGTTAGAGAAGGAAATAAAGTTGAGAAAAATGAATAAGGTGGGTCAAAAGAAAAATACAAGATGTTTTAATTGTAACAAAATTGGACATTTCGCCCAGGAGTGTAACACTCCATGAAAAAATCGTCAACAGGTTGTAATTTAAATGTAGGGAATAACGGAGAGATACGATACAATTTCGGGCTATCTGGACGTTATGGCATGGGGCGTTTAAATGTTAGGGTATAGTAAATTGAGAAGTTCGGTTGGGTTTACTCTGATGATTTGAATTTAAAACTGAAGTCAATCTGAATAGGGAATATATATTTTACAAAGGCGGGCAGATTTGTGGCTATAGCCAGCAACGGAATTGCTAGACACTCAATGGGGCTATATAGTGCAACGCTTTGGACTATAAATTAGGTAAGAATAGTTTAATCGTAAGAAGTTGTGATTGTTTTTCTGATTATTGATTTTTGGTTAAGGTAACGCCAGTGAATTTGAACAAAAAGTAACGTATTCTAAAAACGATCTGTTTTCCGTTCTCATTGCGGGGAACAAATGAAAAGTCTTATCTTAAAGGGACAGTGCACGGTAATCACAGTGGTTTGAGTGTATGACAGTGGAAAAAATATTGTGGGACGACAATTAGAAGATAGAAAAATAAGTTACATGATACACCAAGAGATTTAAAACGAACGACGTGAAGGGATCATCATCAATAATTCTGTCGTTGTAGGACTAAAAGTGGGTTAAGGGGATTTCCCTGTTCCCAGAGACAAGGCATTTTAAAGGCGTACACTCACTAATGCTAGTCTGAGTTTGTAATTAGACAAGTGAATAACGTGTTGGGAATAGAGTTGTAATTAAAATACAAAGTCAAAGACGAGACAGGTATTTAGAGCAAAATGGATTCTAAATGATAACAAAGAGACAATTATGATTTATGCCCATCGAAAAGCTTTTATAAAATTGGCGAATTTAAAGATGTTGGTTGGGGTGGTAAATTATAATTCAGGATTTGAACAGATGTGATAAATTAGGTTTGGTTAATCGAACAAGAATAATTTACAATTCATTTGAAGTCGCTACGAATTGGCAGGTTGAGTGCTTGATGATGACGTCACTAGCGAGGCACTTTTGTCACTGGGGATAACGGAGCAAATCGTATGGCTGTTAGTGTGGGTATCTAGGATTCGAGTATCTTTCCAGAAGTTGATATAAGAGGGTTTTGTTTATTTGTTTACTGGTTATGGTCAATTTTAGGGGTTGATTAAACTTGAACAGTGTGTTCTGGCGATTTTAGATAGAACTCTTTGTTCCGGAACGGATGAGAGTTACCCAAAATAAGTCCATTAAAGGAGCCATAAGAGAATGCGAATGCATATTTATTAAATATCGGGGATTAAATTACGGATTCCTTACACTGTGAAATGTACTACATTTGCGGCAGAGAGAAAAAGTAATGCATTGGATAATAATGTTATCGGGTTAATTGTATCTAAAGGTAGCATGGTCATTTAAGTAAACATATCCGTAGACGATGTTTAAAACTTATGATTAATGATTTGAGTCAAAGGGGAATTATCATTAGGTTTTAGTTATAGTTCACTTATTGAGTTCCTGATTCGAGGTAGCATTAGTGAATGATAGTTAGGGGTGTGGTGTCTCACTTTTAGAGGCCTCCTGGGATTATAATTTTGGGGAGAGTGGGGGAGAGAGCAGCTTTAAACGACCAAATTGAAGGTCTGCAAATTATATATATATAAAACAACTGTTAGAACGATTTGTTTTAGTGCAAGGAGATTTTAAAGAGGCACGCTCACATATGGAACCTTATGAGATGTTATTTTATGGGTTTTAATTACACAGGTGGCTATTTCTATTGTAAGGATAAAGGGTTCGTTATGTCTAATATGGTATGACCTTTTGTGTCATGTTTTGTCATTGATTATCATGTCTTGTCTCTGTGCTTCCCTTCTATTCGTTTCCCTCTGCTGGTCTTATTAGGTTCTTTCCCTCTTTCTATCCCTCTCTCTCCCCCTCCCTCTCTCCCTCTCTCGCTCTCTCTCTCTATCGTTCCGTTCCTGCTCCCAGCTGTTCCTCATTCTCCTAACTACCTCATTTACTCTTTTCACACCTGTCCCCTATTTTGCCCTCTGATTAGAGTCCCTATTTCTCCCTCTGTTTTCCGCTTCTGTCCTTGTCGGATCCTTGTATGATGTTCGCTGTTCTGTGTCCTTGTTCCGCCCTGTCGTGTTTTACCTTCTTCAGATGCTGCGTGTGAGCAGGTGTCAATGTCAGCTACGGCCGGTGCCTTCCCAAAGCGACCTGCAGTCTGTGGTCGCGTCTCCAGTCATTCCTCTCTACTGACGAGTGGATTTCAGTTTTCCTGTTTTTGCTTTCACCTAGATAATATCCAGGATTATCGGTTTTGTCTAAAACTGGAATAAAGACTCTGTTTTCGTTAAGTCGCTTTTGGGTCCTCATTCACCTGCATAACAGAAGGATCCGACCAAGAATGGACCCAGCGACTACGGATTCTCGCAACACTGCCGTCGAGATCCAGGGAGCAATGCTCGGCAGACACGAGCAGGAATTGTCTGCTGCTCGCCATGCCGTTGAGACCCTGGCCGCTCAGGTTTCCGACCTCTCAGGACAGTTTCAGAGTCTTCGTCTCGTGCCACCAGCTACTTCCTGGTCTTCCGAGTCTCCGGAACCTAGGGTTAATAACCCACCATGTTACTCTGGGCAGCCCACTGAGTGCCGCTCCTTTCTCACCCAGTGTGATATTGTGTTCTCTCTCCAACCCAACACATACTCAAGAGAGAGAGCACGGATCGCTTACGTCATTTCACTCCTTACTGGTCGGGCTCGGGAGTGGGGCACAGCTATCTGGGAGGCAAGGGCTGAGTGTTCTAACAATTATCTGAACTTTAAAGAGGAGATGATACGGGTTTTTGATCGTTCAGTTTTTGGTAAGGAGGCTTCCAGGGCCCTGGCTTCCCTATGTCAAGGTGATCGATCCATAACGGATTACTCTATAGAGTTTCGCACTCTTGCTGCCTCCAGTGACTGGAACGAGCCGGCGTTGCTCGCTCGTTTTCTGGAGGGACTCCACGCTGAGGTTAAAGATGAGATTCTCTCCCGGGAGGTTCCTTCCAGCGTGGACTCTTTGATTGCACTCGCCATCCGCATAGAACGACGGGTAGATCTTCGTCACCGAGCTCGTGGAAGAGAGCTCGCGTTAACGGTGTTCCCCCTCTCCGCATCTCAACCATCTCCTCCCTCCGGCTCAGAGACTGAGCCCATGCAGCTGGGAGGTATTCGCATCTCGACTAAGGAGAGGGAACGGAGGATCAGCAACCGCCTTTGCCTCTATTGCGGTTCTGCTGGACATTTTGTCGTTTCATGTCCAGTAAAAGCCAGAGCTCATCAGTAAGCGGAGGGCTACTGTTTTACGTGCGCTCTATCTTCCTTCCGTGAGCACTACTACTCAGGTCTCTCCATCAAGATCCTGTACTACCTTGTCGGTCCATCTACGCTGGGCCGGTTCGGCTGCTTCCTGCAGTGCCTTGATAGACTCTGGGGCTGAGGGTTGTTTTATGGACGAAGCATGGGCTCGGAAACATGACATTCCTCTCAGACAGTTAGGGAAGCCCACGCCCATGTTCGCCTTAGATGGTAGTCTTCTCTCCAGTATCAGATGTGAGACACTACCTTTAACCCTCACAGTATCTGGTAACCACAGTGAGACCATTTCCTTTTTGATTTTTCGTTCACCTTTTACACCTGTTGTTTTGGGTCATCCCTGGCTAGTATGTCATAATCCTTCTATTAATTGGTCTAGTAATTCTATCCTATCCTGGAACGTTTCTTGTCATGTGAAGTGTTTAATGTCTGCTATCCCTCCTGTTTCTTCTGCCCCCTCTTCTCAGGAGGAACCTGGTGATTTGACAGGAGTGCCGGAGGAATATCATGATCTGCGCACGGTCTTCAGTCGGTCCAGAGCCAACTCCCTCCCTCCTCACCGGTCGTATGATTGTTGTATTGATCTCCTTCCGGGGACCACTCCCCCTCGGGGTAGACTATACTCTCTGTCGGCTCCCGAACGTAAGGCTCTCGAGGATTATTTGTCTGTTTCTCTCGACGCCGGTCCCGTGGTGCCTTCTTCCTCTCCCGCCGGAGCGGGGGTTTTTTTTGTTAAGAAGAAGGACGGTACTCTGCGCCCCTGCGTGGATTATCGAGGGCTGAATGACATAACGGTTAAGAATCGTTATCCGCTTCCCCTTATGTCGTCAGCCTTCGAAATTCTGCAGGGAGCCAGGTTCTTTACTAAGTTGGACCTTCGTAACGCTTACCATCTCGTGCGCATCAGAGAGGGGGACGAGTGGAAAACGGCGTTTAACACTCCGTTAGGGCATTTTGAATACCGGGTTCTGCCGTTCGGTCTCGCTAATGCTCCATCTGTCTTTCAGGCATTAGTTAATGATGTACTGAGAGACATGCTGAACATCTTTGTTTTCGTCTACCTTGACGATATCCTGATTTTTTCACCGTCACTCGAGATTCATGTTCAGCACGTTCGACGTGTACTCCAGCGCCTTTTAGAGAATTGTCTCTACGTGAAGGCTGAGAAGTGCGCCTTTCATGTCTCCTCTGTCACATTTCTCGGTTCTGTTATTTCCGCTGAAGGCATTCAGATGGATCCCGCTAAGGTCCAGGCTGTCCGTGATTGGCCCGTTCCAAAGTCACGTGTCGAGTTGCAGCGCTTTCTAGGTTTCGCTAATTTCTATCGGCGTTTCATTCGTAATTTCGGTCAAGTTGCTGCCCCTCTCACAGCTCTTACTTCTGTCAAGACGTGCTTTAAGTGGTCCGGTTCCGCCCAGGGAGCTTTTGATCTCCTCAAGAAGCGTTTTACATCCGCTCCTATCCTTGTTACTCCTGACGTCACTAAACAATTCATTGTCGAGGTTGACGCTTCAGAGGTGGGCGTGGGAGCCATTCTATCCCAGCGCTTCCATTCTGACGATAAGGTCCATCCTTGCGCTTATTTTTCTCATCGCCTGTCGCCATCGGAACGCAACTATGATGTGGGTAACCGCGAACTGCTCGCCATCCGCTTAGCCCTAGGCGAATGGCGACAGTGGTTGGAGGGCGACCGTTCCTTTGTCGTTTGGACTGACCATAAGAACCTTGAGTACATCCGTTCTGCCAAACGACTTAATGCACGTCAAGCTCGTTGGGCGTTGTTTTTCGCTCGTTTCGAGTTCGTGATTTCTTATCGCCCGGATAATAAGAACACCAAGCCTGATGCCTTATCCCGTCTCTTTAGTTCTTCTGTGGCTTCTACCGACCCCGAGGGGATTCTCCCTGAAGGGCGTGTTGTCGGGTTGACTGTCTGGGGAATTGAGAGACAGGTAAAGCAAGCACTCACTCACACTGCATCGCCGCGCGCTTGTCCTAGTAACCTTCTTTTCGTTCCTGTCTCTACTCGTCTGGCTGTTCTTCAGTGGGCTCACTCTGCCAAGTTAGCTGGCCACCCCGGCGTTCGGGGTACGCTTGCTTCTATTCGCCAGCGGTTTTGGTGGCCTACTCAGGAGCGTGACACGCGCCGTTTCGTGGCTGCTTGTTCAGACTGCGCGCAGACTAAGTCAGGTAACTCTCCTCCTGCCGGTCGTCTCAGACCGCTTCCCATTCCTTCTCGACCATGGTCTCACATCGCCTTAGACTTTATTACCGGTCTGCCTTCGTCTGCGGGGAAGACTGTGATTCTTACGGTTGTCGATAGGTTCTCTAAGGCGGCACATTTCATTCCCCTCACTAAGCTTCCTTCCGCTAAGGAGACGGCACAAATCATCATTGAGAATGTGTTCAGAATTCATGGCCTCCCGTTAGACGCCGTTTCAGACAGAGGCCCGCAATTCACGTCACAGTTTTGGAGGGAGTTCTGTCGTTTGATTGGTGCTTCCGTCAGTCTCTCTTCTGATTTTCATCCCCAGTCTAACGGTCAAGCAGAAAGGGCCAATCAGACGATTGGTCGCATATTACGCAGCCTTTCCTTTCGAAACCCTGCGTCTTGGGCAGAACAGCTCCCCTGGGCAGAATACGCTCACAACTCGCTTCCTTCGTCTGCTACCGGGCTATCTCCGTTTCAGAGTAGTCTTGGGTACCAGCCTCCTCTGTTCTCGTCCCAGCTCGCCGAGTCCAGCGTTCCCTCCGCTCAGGCTTTTGTCCAACGTTGTGAGCGCACCTGGAGGAGGGTCAGGTCTGCACTTTGCCGTTACAGGGCGCAGACTGTGAGAGCCGCCAATAAACGTAGGATTAAGAGTCCTAGGTATTGTCGCGGTCAGAGAGTGTGGCTTTCCACTCGTAACCTTCCCCTTACGACAGCTTCTCGCAAGTTGACTCCGCGGTTCATTGGTCAGTTCCGTGTCTCTCAGGTCGTCAATCCTGTCGCTGTGCGACTGCTTCTTCCGCGACATCTTCGTCGCGTCCACCCTGTCTTCCATGTCTCCTGTGTCAAGCCTTTTCTTCGCGCCCCGTTCGTCTTCCCTCCCCCCGTCCTTGTCGAGGCGCACCTATTTACAAGGTACGGAAGATCATGGACATGCGTTCTCGGGGACGTGGTCACCAGTACTTAGTGGATTGGGAGGGTTACGGTCCTGAGGAGAGGAGTTGGGTTCCATCTCGGGACGTGCTTGACCGTTCGTTGATTGATGATTTCCTCCGTTGCCGCCAGGGTTCCTCCTCGAGTGCGCCAGGAGGCGCTCGGTGAGTGGGGGGGTACTGTCATGTTTTGTCATTGATTATCATGTCTTGTCTCTGTGCTTCCCTTCTATTTGTTTCCCTCTGCTGGTCTTATTAGGTTCTTTCCCTCTTTCTATCCCTCTCTCTCCCCCTCCCTCTCTCCCTCTCTCGCTCTCTCTCTCTATCGTTCCGTTCCTGCTCCCAGCTGTTCCTCATTCTCCTAACTACCTCATTTACTCTTTTCACACCTGTCCCCTATTTTGCCCTCTGATTAGAGTCCCTATTTCTCCCTCTGTTTTCCGCTTCTGTCCTTGTCGGATCCTTGTATGATGTTCGCTGTTCTGTGTCCTTGTTCCGCCCTGTCATGTTTTACCTTCTTCAGATGCTGCATGTGAGCAGGTGTCAATGTCAGCTACGGCCGGTGCCTTCCCGAAGCGACCTGCAGTCTGTGGTCGCGTCTCCAGTCATTCCTCTCTACTGACGAGTGGATTTCAGTTTTCCTGTTTTTGCTTTCACCTAGATAATATCCAGGATTATCGCTTTTGTCTAAAACTGGAATAAAGACTCTGTTTTCGTTAAGTCGCTTTTGGGTCCTCATTCACCTGCATAACATTTTGACCTTATCATGACTGGCTTCTGAGGTCTGATCAGCCTCAGGGGAGAGTCATTTGTATAATGAATGGGGTCATATTGAGTTACTAGTTTTAAGATAAATTCATTAGAAATGAAGCAGTTTTGGTTGAGGGCTTAGAATTACTGTTTGAACCGCAAATGAGAAAGTGGTTCAGGATTCTGTCTTATAACATTAGCTGTGAAGTTTTTTGAATGGGCTATTAGTGATTTGGTATTGTAACAGAGAGAAAGTCATATTTATCATTGAGAATAAATAGGGGAAGATTACATGATAACCAACTTGGGACAGTTCTGGGATTGGAGAAGAGGATATCCTTATGGCATAGGGGATCCCACAAAGGTGGATAGGTTTTACAAGGTATGGGGGAAACCTGGGAGCACTGTTGAACTTTGTAAAGGTGATGAAATCCTACTAACCATCAAAACTATTAAGCTCTCTGATGCAGGCACTTACACCCCCGGACTACAAAGGACCGGGACAGACACGATGGGTGTGTTTTCTATTAAGGTACTGCCAAAACCAGAGGTCCCAGACGAACCAGGGCCAGACACACTCCTCTACCACCCCTGGACCGAACCTGCCACCACTGTGTTAAAAATCCCATTCAGGTAATTAATGTTAGACTATTCAGCTATTGATCAATTAGGCACGGAGACTGGTTTTGATGGTAGGGACAATTTGTGGCTGTATTATACAGAATAGATTTGCTTAGGATATGCTTCTTGCTAGTCAGGGGGGCGTCTGCAAGATGTTCGGTGAACAATGTTGTACGTATATCCCTAATAACACCAGTCCAGATGGTAGTATATCTAAGGGCCTTAATGGGCTTGATGCACTATCTGCTGGGGTGGAGTAGTCTGACTGTCCTCTTGGTTGGGAGCCTGGTTTGGTAAGTATACTGGTATGGTGGTTACTGGATTTCTGACCCTAATTCTTGTATTCTACTTGCATCATACCGTGTTTTAAGAAGTCTGTTACAGATGTGGTGAAGGCTTCAGGCATGATGCCTTTGCTTGATGCTCCAGTTGGAGATGCTGAGGTGAAGCATGCTTTCAGGGGAGGATGAGACTGACTGAGGATGACCCATGTATGTTTGTTCTCCCTGTTGTGAGGGGTGGCATGGTGCCCCCCTGGTGCAGGATAGGAGTAGCTGAGAGGACCCGATGGGTGATAAGAATGCTTTGTTCTGCTTTACTCTGTTTTCCATGACCAAAGTTTTATTCCACACTTTGCAACACATATTAAATTCATGTTATTGTCAGATAGAATACTGAGGGTCCCCAAGGAGAGGGCTTGTTAGTGTAGGAAGGATTTTTAATATGATTAGCATTTATTAGATTATAAGTTTTTAAATAGTATTATATTTAACAGGAATATAGGACATCTATGATGATTTAGGATTATTGTTAGAATTAGTATAGATTGATTAAGGACTTTAGAGAAAAGCCGCTCATAGACATGTTCTTTCTAAAAGAAAATCCATGAGTTTAGAAAGCCAAACAGTGAGGCATGTAATTCAAATTTGGGAATGTGAAAAACAGCCACAGGCAGGCAGAAGAGCCCTCCCCCGCACTGCAGAGACCTTGAAGGTTGGAGAGCAGAGAAGTTTTAGAAGGAGAGCCAGGACGAGCAAAGATAACATAGTGTGTAGATAAGTTACTGAGTGGAGACAAAAGCGAGAATTGGACATGTGGAAAATGAAAGGGACACTCCTAAATGACAATGTCAGACATAAGGATAATTCACTAAATCTTACCTAAGTCATTGTGTAAGAATAAGGCAAGGTTGTTACCTGGGCAGAGCCAGGTAACAAAAGGGGGGAAGGGTAAATAGTGTTCTGGAATAGGATGTGACCTACGGGATAATTAACTAATACAATTTTTTGGGCTAATAAACAGAACGAATAAGAAACTGTTTTATTAGCCAAACCCGTATGTCAAAAGTTTTATGCCCAGCAGGAGAACTACAGAAGGAGGTGGCACACGAGATTCAACCAGGAGACTGGGTCTGGGTCCAATCACTAAAGAAAAAAACCTGGAAGCAGCCTCGGTGGGAGGGACCATTCCAAGTACTACTGGTGACTGCCTTTGCTGTGAGATTAGCCGAAAGAGCTACCTGGGTGCATATCACACACTGTAAGAGGGTAAGATACTCTAGCACTGTCGGACAATCACAGGAGTAGGAGAGGAACCGTGACCCATATGGAACGGGGGTCAAACTCCTTCTGAAGATTCCCTATACCCGACCTTTCCCCAGCTGTGAGCGTTCATAGAAGTGAAGTGATGGCTTGGCCTCTGGCTGTTGATATGTTCTCGGGGAGAGGGTGGGGCTTCACGTGTGCGCTGACCGTCCTGAGCTGTTTTATTGTGGGGGCCATGTTCCTGATTCACCATGATCCCCCGGAGAGTGCCAAAGAGGATAATTTGACTCATGTGCTAGATGAGGGAAAAGGTCACTGAAACAAAACAGTAAGGAAGTGAGGGTGGAATTGGGCAAGGATCGCTCAGTAGAATTTTGTGTAGACCAATTGGAGTCATTCACTCCTTGGCAGTCTAGAACCATGGGACTCTATGGGAAGATATTTGTGTAAATCACCGTGTAAGTCGTGGAGGCAGGTCATAACTCACACTGAAAGGGATGGCTACGTAAACCCATACATTCAATTTGGGACCAGGTGGAGTATAGTAAGGGTTTGCGTTTTGGACTGTGTTCCCGAGCAGAGGAAGTATTGTATAAAGGTGCGAATTAACATTAAGGTGGTCAATACTCAGGACCTCGGGTTATGGTATGTGGGCTTCGACTAGTTTTCAACTGATACTATGGTACCGTTCCAGGTGACAGAAGTTAGAGTCGATAAGGAGAAAATGATTGGCCGAAGTTCAACCAATCCCTCTAACACAACGGCTATTCCTAGTGTAATCATCCAGGGTAAAGGACCAGTATGAATGGTTCAGACCAAAGACCTTAATATTACCACTGACGAGACCATGTCTGATTTGACAGGCTGGTTGAACTCTGGGGATTTCAATATGTTGAAGTGGGCCAGGGCGACATCTGGTGGTTGTGCGGGGGAATGAGTTTGTGGCCAGTATTGCCGACTGATTGGACTGGACTATGTGCCTTAGTACATTTAGGAATGCCTTTTACACTCATACAACACCAAGACATGAAGTTAGCCAAACGAGAGAGAAGAGATGCTCCATCTGGGTCTTTTTTGACGACAGAGTATATATTGATAACATTGGGGTTCCACGAGGTGTGCCGGAGGAGTTCAAAGCAAGAAATCAGATACTAGCAGGATTAGAGTCAAGCATTTTCTGGTGGTCTACTCTCAATAAGAATGTAGACTGGATTAATTATATTTATTATAATCAACAGCGCTTTATCAATTATTCCAGAGATGCGATTAAAGGGTTGGCAGAACAGACTGAAGCAACCAGCCTGATGGCTTGGCAGAATAGAATTGCATTAGATATGTTATTGGCTGAAAAGGGAGGAGTATGTGTGATCTTCGGGAACATGTGTTGTACTTTCATCCCGAATAACGCATCTCCGGACGGATCTGTGACCAAAGCCTTAGCTGGTTTGACCACCCTGGCTCACGGGTTGGCAGAAAACTCTGGGGTGAATACTTCCCTGACTAATTGGTTTGATAGTACGTTTGGAAAATGGAAAAATGTTATAATCACTGTGTTATGGGCGGCATCCACCATGCATGACTGTTTTAAATTTATGCGGCTGTTGTCTAATTCCCTGTGTGCGAGGCCTTGTTTCCAGGACTCTGGAGAGATCAATGACACTACAGATGGTGCGTTATGGGCCAATTCCAGGTTCTGACCTGTGGAGGACTGAAGGCATGTCTACAGAGGAAGTGGACGGATCTGGATCTGTCATTTGTGGGGAATTTATGTTTGATGAGGCTAGTGTTGAGATGAAGGGGAATTAGATTGTAATTTGTTTCCATGATTAAACTGTTATTTTAATGAAGGTCGTGGCGAAAATCCGGAAGGAAGAGTTATGATTCTGATGTAGATTTAAAAACAGTTGGAGTTAAGGTTAGATTTGATTAATGATATGTGAAGAGTTGGATAAACATTTATAATAATGATGATTTGTTGATTATGTGTCTATTCATATGATAATCTGATAAACCGTTATAATAAGGTTAGTATGAGTAGGTTGATAGCTTCATTTTTATGATATAATGTAAACTAGATGTAGGTTTTAGTGTATAATATTTGATCAAAGGGAGGATTGTTAGAGGAAATTGTGGTTGAGATTATTAATTATGTATACATTATTGATTAGAACCATTTATTCTAATACTATTATGTTATGGTATGAAAAGTAAAAGTTATTGGTTAAGCTGTTACTGAAAATATAAGCAGAATGAATGAATTGTCTGTGTCTCTTGGATAGTTAAAGGGAGAGCGATGCTATGGCTTTTCAGACAGATAAGAAATGTCTGGGAGATGTTCCAGACCTAATAAACAATGGGCTCTTGTGAGAATCGGAGAGAGGGTGGGAAACTGATGATGTCATGTTCAGTTTATAACCTGTGGAAAAATGTGTATGCTTCAGTACTCTCTGGAATTAAACGCTCTTACCTGGCTTTTAAGACTGGTCTCGATCTACTTCATGCATAATTAATGAACTTACACCTCAATAATGAATTAGAAACGAGTGCAAAATTGGTTTTGGCAATAAAACATAAAGGAATTTAGAATTCCTCTATCAACTGTACTCTATACCATCTACTGCATCTTGCCTATGTCTTTCAGCCATCACACATTCATATATTTGTATGTACATATTCTTATTCATTCCTTTTCACTTGTGTGTATAAGGTAGTTGTTGTGAAATTGTTAGATTACTTGTTAGATATTACTGCATGGTCGGAACTAGAAGTACAAGCATTTCACTACACTCACATTAACATCTGCTAACCATGTGTATGTGACAAATAAAATGTGATTTGATTTGATTTGAGACCCTTTGCTATGAGACTCGAAATTGAGCTCAGGTGGAACCTGGTTCCATTGATCACCCTTGAGATGTTTCTACAACTTAATTGGAGTCCACCTGGGGTAAATTCAATTATTGGGCATGATTTGGAAAGGCACACTCCTGTCTATATAACGTACCACAGGTGACAGTGCATGTCAGAGAAAAAAACAAGCCATGATGTCAAAGAAATTGTCTGTAGAGCTCAGAGACGGGATTGTTTCGAGGAACAGATCTGGGGAAGGGTACCAAAACACTTCTGCAGCATTGAAGGTCCCCAAGAACACAGTGGCCTCCATAATTTCTAAATGGAAGAAGTTTGGAACAACCAAGACTCTTCCTGGAGCTGGCCATTTGGCCAAACTGAGTAATCGGGGAGAAGGGCCTTGGTCAGGGAGGTGACCAAAAACCCAATGGTAACTCTGACAGAGCTCCAGAGTTCCTCTGTGAAGATAGGAGAACCTTCCAGAAGGACAACCATCTCTGCAGCACTCCATCAATCAGACCTTTATGGTAGTGGCCAGATAGAAGCCACTGCTCAGTACACGGCACATGACAGCCTGCTTGGATTTTTGCCAAAATGCACCTAAAAGACTCTCAGACCATGAGAAACAAGATTCTCTGGTCTGATGAAACCAAGATTGAACTCTTTGGCCTGAATGCCAAGAGTCAAGTCTGGAGGAAACCTAGCACCATCCCTACGGTGAAGCATAGTGGTGGCAGCATCATGCCGTGGGGATGTTTTTCAGCAGCAGGGACTAGAAGACTAGATAGGTTCGAGGGAAATATGAATGAAGCAAAGTACAGAGATCCTTGAGAACCTGCTCCAGAGATGTCAGGATCTCAGACTGCAGAAAAGGTTCACCTTCCAACAGGACAATGACCCTAAGCACACAGCCAAGACAATGCAGGAGTGGCTTCAGGACAGGTCTCTGAATGTCCTTGAGTGGCCCAGCCAGAGCCCGGACTTGAACCCAATCAAACATCTCTGTAGACACCTGAAAATGGTTGTGCAGCGACGCTCCCCATCCAACCTGACAGAGCTTGAGAGGATCTGCAGCAAAGGATGGGAAATCAAGTGCCGGAGGAATTTCTCCGAACCTCCAGTCGTTTAGTCTTCTGTGGCTTCTGAGCCATACTCCCCTGAAACAAATACAGGTGTGCCAAGCTTGTAGCATCATACGCAAGAAGACTCAAGGCTGTAATTGCTGCCAAAGGTGCTTCAACAAAGTACTGAGTAAAGGTTCTGAATACTTATGTAAATATTATATTTCAGTTTTTATCAATTTGCAACCATTTATAAAAACCTGTTTTTGCTTCGTCATGGTATTGTGTATAGATTGAGGGGGGGAACAATTTAATCAAATTTATAATGAGTCTGTAACGTAGCAAAATGTGGAAAAATTCAAGGGGTTTGAATACTTTCTGAATGCACTGTAAATCATTTCACATTCCTTATATTAAGCAAACCAGATGGCACCATTCTCTTTTCTCTTTTGGAAAGCCAGGGGGCATATTCCAACATCCAGACATAATTTACAAATGATGCATGCATGCTTACTGACTCCACCAGACCAGAGGCAGTAGGGATGACCAGGGATATTCTCTTGATACTTGTGCGTGAATTGGATCATTTTCCTGTCCTGCTAATCATTCAAAATGTAACAAGAACCTTTGGGTGTCAGGGGAAATGTACGGAGTAAAAAGTGCATTTCTTTCTTTAGGACTGTAGTGAAGTAAACATATAAGTTGTCAAGAATATAAATAGCAAAGTACAGGAACCCCAAAAAATGACCTAAGTAGTACTTCACACCACTGATCCTTTTTACATATTTCTACAGTCCCTCCTGTGGTCATTCTTCGAACAAAAGTTATTTGTCGTCATTCTTGAGCGAAACCTCAGAATCTCTTCATGTCTTCCCCTTTTCCACAGAACCTGTTGAAGCCTTGCTACAGCACGAACGCAACATGCCTGTTCCAGCAGAATAAGTTATATGACATGAGTCTGGATACATGGGACAAGTTAATACAGTGATCGACTATCTGAAGCTGTGGTTGATGTGGAAAGCTGTGGGCTCACATGGCTTGGCAGAGCGTGTAGACTGGGCTTTCGCCCATACACGGTACAATCAGAGAGCCTATAGGTGTATTCATGGGTATTGGGTACAACCCAATGATGAATATAAACCCTGGATTGCTGATGCTATGTATTTGCCAATTAGAGGCTTTGAAGCCACTGTCCCATTTTGGCACTCTCCAGAAGGAGCAGTCCTCCATAGGAATGAATGAAATTATTTAGTATTTCAATTAAATACAACATTTCATGTATTTAAGTATTTTTTTGTTGCAATGGGGACAGTAACATTCTAAAAAATGTAAAATGTTCATATATATTTTTAAACATTTTTATGTTTAGCTCACATAATACAATTTTAAATAATACATTAAGGTGTCTGTAATATAATAAATGTGGCAAAACCAATGTAGACGTTAATAAATGCATTTCTATAGCTTCCAAAATATATATATTTTTACAATAATGCCAAGATGGGGCTTTAAAACAGCACCACCTGTCTGTTATCTAGTGTAAATATACAGTAAATAATTGGTACAAACCCATGGCTGTAACTCTAAATAAGGTGACTCCTTATCTCAGCTCTCTAATTTGAAGATTTTGATAAAACCTATGTCAATGAAAAACATTTTTAAATGGGATGGAATTAATCATTTGTCCCTGTCTGTCCCACAGGCTTCTGGTAGAGGAGATGAAGAAACATGAGTGATTTCAATTTATAGAGAAGGTGAGATTTTATTGATAGTAATGTACACACTACAGAAGATGTTTATTTTCCCATTTTCATCTCACCTAGGTCTTCTGCTCTCCCATTGAACAGCCTGAGTTTGTGACTGTGTGTTTCTGGTTCAGCTTGCTGGGAAAGGAGAACAGTCCAGATTATCAAAATGATTGTCAAAGGTTGGTGTATGAAGTAGTTTACTGTGATGACAGTAATGTTTTTATGTGGCACCTTAATTGGGGAGAACTGGGTCATAATAATGTCTAGAACTGAAAATAATGGAATGGTATGAACACATCAAACTCATGGGAGAATTACCAAAGATTTTTTATAACTAACTCCAGAGTCTATCGTTGCCAATGGGAAGACAATTAATCATAGTGGGCAGAACAAGCAAGGAGGTGGGCAGAACCCAGAACAAGCTAGCGAGATCCTATTGGCGCGTTCTAGCATTATTTGCATATTTATGTTAGGGAACGCCTATTCCGTAAAGTGCGCTTGTGCAATATCTCAATTCGTCTTTGCACTCCTTCATAAGAACACCATTGTTTTACACTTTGGCGAAGAGTAAAGTCTACCAAACTTAGTCCACTCTATTCGTAACATATTTTAGTTTGGAAATAGAAAACTGTATTGAAATCAAATGCTTAATCGATGAGAAAATTAGCAGAACGTCGGCCAAAATCCATCTTGCTCTATCTTCTCCCACTGCTGGCCACTGGGCTTCCTTTCCATCACCATATTTGGTGGAGTGTAAAAAAGGATGCTTCATATTTATACATCCGGGGAAATATCTGAGTCATTGTTCCATATGTGAAACTACCCATTATCTTTCCCTTACCAACATGGCCGACATTATGCGTCGTTGTTCTCAAATCACGTGGACGCGCTCTACGGGTGAACACTTCCGGTAGCGTTTCCTGTGTTTGTAAACTGAGAAAAATTGGAACTCCGACAAGAAATATTAATCTGCAAAACTCAACTAAATCTTAAGGTAAACCAATTCTAAAATGCACTTCCCAACAAAGCCACCATAGAGTTAACAATGCATATGATTAAGTTATTTCCCAGAATTGTAAGGCAAATTAGAGTTTTAACAATGTGTAGTTTTCTCAACCCGCACGCCCTGCCTGCTGTTGTGTTATATGTGTGGGTGGGGACTCAACCAGTGAGTCTTCTTCTTGACTAGCTTCACCTAAGCAGACCCTTGCTTTACTCAAATGGTCGATTATTCACAAAATATTTAGCGGAACAATATTTTCACTCATCTAACCCATGTCTTGGTATTTGGCCTCGAAAACTCAGGCAGACTGTGATGTCTAGTTCGCTAGCTAGATAGATGGCTAGCTAGCTTATTATGTAACTAGCTAACGTTGAGCTGGCAAATATTTTCTCCCCCAGTATTCAGACATTATTGTTGCTAATTAGAGCACGGAATACTACTGATTTTTTTACAGGCCTTAATGTATTGCAATATCAAAACAGGTTATCTATCCAATGCATTTGACCCATACTGCAATATCATTGTGCTGTGGGTGTGAGCTTTAACAAGCTAACTAGCTTGGTAGACCCTCACTTCCAGGCAGCTTTAACAAACTAGCCAGCTAGGTAGACCCTCACTTCCAGGCAGCTTTAACAAGCTAACTAGCTTGGTAGACCGTCACTTCCAGGCAGCTTTAACAAGCTAGCTAGATAGACCTTCACTTCCAGGCAGCGTTAACAAGCTAGCTAGCTTGGTAGACCGTCACTTCCAGGCAGCTTTAACAAGCTAGACTAGGTAGACCCTCACTTCCAGGCAGCTTTAGCTGGCCCTTTGCATGAAGACCAGAGTACTTACATAGAAGATGATCAACTGTGTGGCAAGGCTAAATTAGGCTTTCTTGTTTGTTTTTGTACATGACTCCAAAAATGTGATATATCGTTAGCATAATACTTTGGTCAATATTGAATGTTCTCTTGAGTAACTTGCACATACATGAATCATCACCCCTTCTCAGATCATCCTCATGAACTACAAGATCATTTAAAAAACTGTGTTTGTCCTTGTCTAGCTTTATTTCTGTCTCCATTGCAACAATGTTTTATGTTTTCCATGGGAAGAGGTGGCATACACCAAACCATCGTGGCTGCTTTCTCCAAGCCTGATATAAACTTCCTTTGTTGAGTTGATAAAGCCAAATGTATTAAAGCACCCTTGATGATTAATCCAACTTGTACTGTAACTAGTATATATAGGCCTGTAGTCATAGTCCAAATAAAAATAAACAAAATACAATCATTTTGGCCTCACAATAACCCTCTATTTCCAGGCCTTGGCCCCTGATTATTTGGGTGAGTGTGGTCTCTTCTCACACCCCTCATCCTGAGTGACCCCCCTTGACGCACCCCTTTACCCCCAAACACACACACGCATTCAAACCACGCACCGGCGATGACACACCATCCCAACAACTCCGTTCGAGACCACATGAAATGGGTCAGTTGAATTCTCCTTTCATCATTATTTTGTTTCTATTTATTTAGTCTCTGTTCCCTCTTCCTCACAGTTTTCCCTTAGAAGCCTGATACACCAGGCAAAAAAAGAACAGAACAGTCAGTGAATGACCATCTACAGTCCCCTCAAGATTTTTGCCTTGTGTGTTGGGCCTTTATGCGTGGGACTGCGGCCCTAGCCCTGGCATGGACCTTGCTGCTGACTGAGATTCTGTGTGTTTTGTCCTATGTTGTTCCTGCAGGCTGGGTTGATGACCCTCCTAGGCCACCATACTACGCTCCAACTGACCTGCTGTTTGTGTTGTTCCTGTAGGCTGGGTTGATGACCCTCCTAGGCCACCATACTACGCTCCAACTGACCTGCTGTTTGTGTTGTTCCTGTAGACTGGGTTGATGACCCTCCTAGGCCACCATTCTACGCTCCAACTGAACTGCTGTTTGTGTTGTTCCTGTAGACTGGGTTGATGACCCTCCTAGGCCACCATACTACGCTCCAACTGAACTGCTGTTTGTGTTGTTCCTGTATGCTGGGTTGATGACCCTCCTAGGCCACCATACTACGCTCCAACTGACCTGCTGTTTGTGTTGTTCCTGTATGCTGGGTTGATGACCCTCCTAGGCCACCATTCTACGCTCCAACTGAACTGCTGTTTGTGTTGTTCCTGTAGGCTGGGTTGATGACCCTCCTAGGCCACCATTCTACGCTCCAACTGAACTGCTGTTTGTGTTGTTCCTGTATGCTGGGTTGATGACCCTCCTAGGCCACCATACTACGCTCCAGCTGACCTGCTGTTTGTGTTGTTCCTGCAGGCTGGGTTGATGACCCTTCTAGGCCACCATACTACGCTCCAACTGACCTGCTGTTTGTGTTGTTCCTGTAGGCTGGATTGCTGGGCTGTGAGACGGTGCTGTCCAGCATCGCCCTGATGCAGGCCAACAACATGTCCGGCAGTCAGAAGAAGTTGACCTCACAGCACGGCCAGGGTCAGAGAGACAACAACAACCCTGAAAGCCACCAGCACCAGTCTCACGAGGCTCACCACGGCCACCACAACAACCACCAGGCCCACCACAGCCACATGGTCCTGCCCTCGGGAGTCAGCTGCCCACCCCTGGTGAGAAACAGCGACACACTAATGTTATAGGCCCATAGGACGTAGTCTACACACAAGTTCTTCTGTGTTCATTGGCATGGAGAACAACACTGTTGTTTACATTTGGCAATTAATCAGAAATTATGTTTATGTAATTATTGTAAATCTATCAGCAATCTAAAACATATAATTAATATCTAAGCCGTAGCTCTATTTTGGTGAGTATGTTATAAACTTGAATTACCAACAACACCCCCTCCCCCCATTTATTTATTTCCCCCCTCTTTCTCCTCGATAGTTAATCAGAAAAGATGGACACTCATTTCACACACCCAGGCTGCTCGATGAGAAAGATATGCAGGCCAGCCAGAATATGCAATCGACAAAGAAGAAGCACAGAAAATCAGGAACACCCAACAAACTGAGAGAGAAAGTGGAGGTAAGTAGTGTGTGCAATGGGGAAATGGAATATACAATGTTGGATACACTTATAGGAGAGAAGTGTGTGTGTAGTATGAGAAGTTGTACTCTTCTGAACACTCATTGGGTTTCTCAGCAGGTGGAGATGGATATTAACGGTGATGATGATCATGATTCACTAGTACAGAAGAACTTCATTTGTGAGCACTGCTATGGAGCATTCCGAAGTAGCTACCACCTGAAGAGGCATATCCTCACTCATACAGGTTGAAATCACTTTCCCTTTCCACTTTCTTGCTCAGCAATACTCAGCAAATGTGGCAACAGTTATAACATTCATCAGAAAACAATCACATAGTAGAGAAATATGCATGACTCACTCACAACCAAAAACCAATGTTTTATTTTTGTTAGGTAGAAAATTCCATCAGTCATCCATACCATTATGTTTTGAACAGTGTTTTTGTGTTGTTTAGGAGAGAAGCCGTTTGCATGTGACATATGTGACATGCGGTTTATTCAGCGATATCATCTGGACAGACACAAGAGAGTTCACAGTGGAGAGAAGCCCTACCAGTGTGATCGCTGCAATCAAGTAAGAGAGATCTGCACTGCACACTGTGCACACACACACCTGGCACACACACACACTACCCCATTCCTAACACACACACCTGGGGCACACACTACCCCATTCCTAACACACACACCTGGGGCACACACTACCCCATTCCTAACACACACACCTGGGGCACACACTACCCCATTCCTAACACACACACCTGGGGCACACACTACCCCATTCCTAACACACACACCTGGGGCAAACACTACCCCATTCCTAACACACACACCTGGGGCACACACTACCCCATTCCTAACACACATACCTGGTACACACACTACCCCATTCCTAACACACACACACACTGGGGCACACACACACACTACCCCATTCCTAACACACACATCTGGGGCACACACTACCCCATTCCTAACACACACACCTGGTACACACACTACCCCATTCCTAACACACACACCTGGTACACACACTACCCCATTCCTAACACACACACCTGGTACACACACTACCCCATTCCTAACACACATACCTGGTACACACACACACTACCCCATTCCTAACACACACACTGGGGCACACACACCCCATTCCTAACACACACACACACACACTACCCCATTCCTAACACACACATCTGGGGCACACACTACCCCATTCCTAACACACACACCTGGTACACACACTACCCCATTCCTAACACACACACCTGGTACACACACTACCCCATTCCTAACACACATACCTGGTACACACACTACCCCATTCCTAACACACACACACACACCTGGGGCACACACACACACTACCCCATTCCTAACACACACATCTGGGGCACACACTACCCCATTCCTAACACACACACCTGGTACACACACTACCCCATTCCTAACACACATACCTGGGATCAGCAGGATATAATGACATGATACAATGTTTTGGAATGTTCAAATAGAAATATGTTATGTAGAACCAACATACCTTTCTGAAGTATAATCCCAACATGTTTTAAGCTGACCACCATTGACCATGTTCACAAAAACTCCAAGGTAACCTGTCTAAATGAGTACCTCCCCGTAGCACTCACATCTGTAAATATGAAGTGCTTTGAAAGGCTGGTCATGACACATAAGCGCCATTGTTCCAGACACCCTGAAGCCACTCCGATTTGCTTACCTCCCCCAACAGAAACACAGATGATGCTAAATAGATCTGATGAAGCAATCTCAACTGCACCTCACACTGCTCTCTCCCGGCTGGGATTGAACATCTCCATCTGTAACTGGGTCTTAGACTTCCTGACGGGCTGCCTCCAGATGGTGAGGGTAGGCAACAACACATCTGCCATGCTGACCCTCAACATAGGGGCCCCTCTAGGGTGTGTGCTTAGTCCCCTCCTGTACTCCTTGTTCACCCACGATTGCGTGGCCGCTCATGACTCCAACACCATCATCAAGTTTGCTGACGGTGGTAGGCCTGATCATAGAGGGAGGAGGTCAGAGAGTTGGCAGTGTGGCACCATGACAACAACCTCTACCTCAATGTCAGTAAGACCAAGGAGCTGATTGTGGACTAAAGAGGGGAGAGCACGCCTCCATTGACAGGTCTCTAGTGGAGTGGGTCAAGAACTTTATTTTCTTTGGTGTCCACATCACTAAGGACTTAACATGGTCCACACACACCCGCACCATCGTGAAGAGGACACGACAGCGCCTCTTGCCCCTCAGGAGGCTGAAAAGATTTGGCACGGGCCCTCGGATCCTCAAAGCTTTACAGCTGCACCATCAAGAGCATCTTGACTGGCTGCATCACCGCTTGGTATGGCAAATGCACCACTCTCGACCGCAAAGCGCTACAGAAGGTGGGGCCTAGCTCCCTACCAGAGCATCGACTCTCGGACCAACAGACTCCGAGACAACTTCTACCCTCAAGCCATAAGACTGCTAAATAGTTTATTAATGTTTACCCGGACTATATTGCACTGACTCTACACACACACACACACACACTCAATACTATACCCACACTCACATAAAACCCACACACATTCACTACATACACACACATACACTTATACTTTTATTTTGCTGCTACCACTCATTTATGTTTTTACTCTTAATATTATCTATCCTGGTACCTAGTCACTTACCCTGCCTTCATGTGCATTTAAAATGGATTCATTTGTTTTTTCCCCTCAATCTACACACAATACCCCATAATGACAAAGAATAACCAGGTATTTAGAAATTGTTGCTAATTTATTTGAAATAAAAAACGTAAATATCACGTTTACTTAAGTATTCAGACCTTTTACTCAGTAAAGCACCTTTGACAGTGATTACAGCGTCAAGTCACTTGTATTTGGGAAATTTCTCCATTCTCTACAGATTCTCTCAAGCTGTCGGGTTGGATGGGGAGTGTCGCTGCATAGCTATTTTCAGGACTCCAGAGATGTTCAAGTCCGGGCTCTGGCTGGGACACTCAAGGACATTCAGAGACTTGTCCCGAAGCCACTCCTGCGTTGTCTTGAACCTTCGCCCCAGTGAGGATCTGAGCGCTCTGGAGCAGGTTTTCATCAAGGATCTCTCTGTACTTTCCTCTGTTCATCTTTGCCTTGATCCTGAATAGTCTCCCAGTCCCTGTCGCTGAAAAACATCCCCAATGCATGAAGGCTGCCACCACCATGCTTCACCGTAAGATTGGTGCTAGGTTGCCTCCAGACATGATGCCTTGCTTTCAGGCCAAAGAGTTCAATCTTGGTTTCACCAGACCAGATTCTCTTGTTTCTCATGGTCTGAGAGTCCTTTAGGTGCCTTTTGGCAAACATCAAGCAGGCTGTTATGTGCCTTTTACTAAGGAGTGGCTTCTGTCTGGCCACTACCATAAAGGCCTGATTGGTGGAGTGCTGCAGAGATGGTTGTCCTTCTGGAAGGTTCTCCCATCTTCACAGAGGAACTCTGGGGCTCTGTCAGAGTGATCATTGGGTTCTTGGTCACCTCCCTGGCCAGTTTGGCCGGGCAGCCAGCTCTAAGAAGAGTCTTGGTGCTTTCAAACTTCTTCCTTTTAAGGGTGATGGAGGCCACTGTGTTCTTGGGGACCTTCAATGCTGCAGAAGTGTTTTGGTACCCTTCCCCAGATCTGTTCCTCGACACAATCCTGTCTCCGAGCTCTACGGACAATTTCTTTGACATCATGGCTTTGTTTTTGCTCTGACATGCACTGTCAACTGTGGGACCTTATATAGACGTGTGTGCCTTTCCAAATCATGTCCAATTAATTGAATTTCCACAGGTGGACGCCAATCAAGTTGTAGAAACATCTCAAGGATGGATGATCAATGGAAACGGGATGCACCTGAGCTCGATTTTGAGTCTTGTAGCAAAGAGTCTGAATACTTATGTAAAAAAAAAATTTAATTTTATAAATTTGCAAAAACCTTTTTCTACTTTGTTATTATGGGGTATTGTGTGTAGATTAATGAGGAAAAATGTATTTAACCTATTTTTACAATAAGTCTAACGTAACAAAATTTGGAAAAGGTCAAGGGGTCTGAATACTTTCCGAATGCACTGTATCTACTGTATCTCAGATACCGTGTACACCTGCACATTGATCTGGTACTCCCTGTAAATAGCTGCATTCTTGTGTATTTCATTCCTTTTGTTACAATTTGTCTTTTCATTAAACATTTTCAACTCTCCATTGTTAGGAAGGGCTCGTAAGCAAGCATTTCACAGTTAAGTTTACACCCTTGTATTCGGCACTTGACACACAGAAATAGTTTTGATTTGTAGAATAAGGAATCATGTCGACTCTATTCATCACATTTCTATCTGCAGCACTCCACAGTGTTTTCCTGTTGAACATGATTCGGGGTTGGAGTCAATAGGTAGGTACATTAGACTCCCCGTCATTTGTGGTTATGAGTTTTCTCTCCCTCTACCCTCGTTTCAGAACTTCTCACGGACGGACCGTCTGCTACGTCACCGGCGTCTGTGTGGAGCGAGGACCAACCTTCCCAAGGAGGAGAACCAGTCATTCTCCTGCGAGAGCAGAGGAGGAGCCTACTCCCAGGATGCACCTGGGCACACGGCCACCTGGAGCCCCCTACAGCAGCAAAACAGCCGTCTGGCTGTCTAACCTCTGACCCCTCGGAGAAACTCCCCCCCCCCCCCCCCCCCCCCCCCCCCCCCATCTAACACAGTCAGCAGTCCTCAGCTCAATGATGCCACATACTGGAGCAGACCAGTACTGCGTTGTCCCTCAGCCCAGATAAACCTGGCTAAGACAAAGACACCAAACCTTATGCTGTTCTCAACACTGAGCTCATATCCTGTTGATGGGATGGTGAATCATTTTCTACTCGTTTTATTCTCATTTTTGTATCGTTACGTACATGGTACAAGACCTAGGGTGGGAGGGGTTTGGTCAAGCTGTCATATTACTATGGCAATAATGGATTCACAAACTAATATGTTGTAGCCTCAATTGGACTAGTATTTTTTGGACTGAATGATCCATGGACACTCAATGTAAGGTTGGCTTGGTCAAACCAATATGTTCCTCTGGCTTAGATGTTTTACCATTGAGTGTTTGTGGAAGCTCACCATTGGGCAAAACCCCCATTTTCTCCAAAATACAATACAATAGAGGCAGGACACTTGTCCACACAATTAAGCATGTATTTAATGTAGCAAAAAATGACATTAACTCATTTTTGACCAAATGAGCAGTTACTGCGTTTTTGCTTGGTAGGGCAGAATACTGATCAGTAACCTAGGACACTCTTCTTCTTCCACAAGCAGCCTCAGTGTTCATTGGCCAACCAGGTCATACTATGGACATTTAAGTTATTTTAAGGACAACGGTGAACATGCATCCTTGTGGTCTTGAACCACTCAGATTCATTCAAAGTTGGTTCTGTTGCTACTGCTTGTAGCTCGCTAGCTCCTGGACTACCTTGTTAGGGAATGGTCATCAACTAATAGCTGATCCAACCTTCATGTAGAGACCATTAGGGAGTTCATGGCACATTTCTTGTTCTCTGTTGTGTGTGTCCCCCACACATCCATCCAGTCCTTGTTATGGGTTTGATTCAATGCTGTCTAAATATATGTCACTTTGTCATTTGTTACACTGTCCATATGTTGTTTAACTCTAGAACCTCTCATAGCTACCGTTTCGGGCATCGTGACCATAGAAATATAATTACTCATGTCCATTCTATTACTCTATTTCTATGTTAATGACCTATAGTCTTGTCCGTGAATGTTCAGGACTGTGTATGTAGGCCTATTCTATATTCATTCACTCTGGAGAGTCTGTCTTTCCTAACTCTTGTGTTATTTTAATTCCTTGTTATCAAATGTCCTGAGTGCGTTGATCCAGCTTGTCATATTTCATATGTCTGGTGTTTTGTTTTTTTAAGAAGGGGTCATCGTAGGCAGCAGATGAAGCAGGATGGTTGACCTCTCAACATTGACCTTCTCTGACAACATGTTTGTGAATGAATACTTCCTCTATAATATCATACCATGTTGTGTTTATTCACCTCTGGCATCTTCAGTGAAGATGATCATTTCTGATCCAAAAGGACACCTACAGCCTAGGCACTCCTGAGAGCATTAGATAAATATAACCAGTATGGTAATAGCTATTGCTTCCACCTGTCTTGTGTTCAGATCTACAGGCATGGCTAGGCAGTAGGTTTGGAATTCAGTATATCTCTACTCCATGGGGTACTTTTCATTCAAATTTTTATTGGAGTGTCTCAAGCTCCCTTATGGTAGCCTGGTCCCAGATCAGTTTGTACTGGTTTGCCAACTCCTAAGTAGACTTGCACAAGCGTTGACTTCTGCAAGCTGGAACAGCTCATAGGTGCATCTGGGTACATTACTCATCTGTAGCGTGAGGCAGCTTGATATACAAGTACTCCTCCTGGACAGGACTCTAGTCTAGTCTAATCTATCTCCTTGATGCTGAGTGCCAAGCGGGGACGCACCAGGTCCCATTTTTACAGTCTTTGGTATGACTCGGCTGAGGATCGACCTTCCAATCTCAGGGCGGACACTAATCACAAGGCCACTGAGTCGGTCATTGTCATATCATCGACCGTGGGACTGGGATATACAGCACCAACAGATCTGGGACAAGGCTATCATGATGACATTCTGTATCTATAAACACTGGAGTGAGGAAGCCTGAAATATAGGAGAAACAACCGTTATCTGTATAGACACCGGGGTTTTATAGAGGACCAGTAGTTACTATTGCATCACTGTCAGACTGTTGTGTCAAAGGAGTTTCATGGTAGTCAGTTTTCTACTGCTAAATTTATTTTAATATATATTTTAAAATGTCATTTAAATTAGGAGTAGAGGCAGAACTGCCACTAGTGCCTGTCTAGTGTAGCTGTTATGATTAGTCCATTAACTTTTTTATTACTGGTAGTTTTGCATGCATTTGTGATCCCCTAAGTTAAATGAAGTGATCTTGTTTTTGGTAAAGACAGTAAAAATGTTTTTGGGGTAAAATTAGGTTTTGTTTTTCAAATAATAACTTTGTTATTGTCATGATTCTAGTCCCCATCACAGGCAAATGGAAGTCCTTTTTTGACCTGGTAAGACATACTGTAGTGAATGGAAAACTAGGGCATCAAGCTTAAATAAAGATGTTTCTCTTTTTAAAGTTTTTAAACATGTGGTACTGTTCTGGCTTTCTAAAATGATTAATGGAGATGTAGTTTCACCCATCTTTCCAGGAGATGGCACATGGGTTCAACTGAATTGGAAGCCAACTATATTGCATAGCTGCAAGACCTGCTATACACCACTAGAGGAGCCTATATCCCTGGTCATTACATCCATGATCGTGACCTAACAGCAGCAGGCAGGTGTTGATACTATTCTCAATATTATCTAGTACTGATAGCATTAGAGCAGTACATTTGTTCAGAGATGGTTTGGGAAGAAAGAGAGTGAAGCGACCTTAGATGGCCTAGCTGGTTGAGTGAGAATAACATTGTACATTATGGGAGAGTGGTGTTGAGACAATAGGTTGGATTAGCCTACCAACTGTCTGAACCAATCCTGAGCTGGGTCCATCCCTCTCTTGTATTGGGGCTTTCCCTTCTTTACCTCTCCCCCTCTCTTTTTGGGGCCATCACTTCCTTTCCATTCCTCTCCACTTCATATGTGACCTATCCATCCCCCATACCACTTTTTGTGGGTATTCTGTCCAAACCCCTCTCTTCCCCTGTATTGGGGCTATACCTGACCTCTCCCCTATTATTGACCAGGCTTTGTAATTAAACCTCCAGGAACGATTAGCTGAACTGGAGGTTGCAGACCAGGGAGTGTGTGCTCTGACGCTTCCTCTCCACCCCTGATTTACAGCACCCACAGGCTGGAGTACTACACTGGGCTGCCTTAAGTGAGGGAAGAGGAGAGAGGGTGATACCATTCCATCATTGCAGAGAGTGTTGTAATCATCCAGGTTTGAAATCATTCTGCAGACAGACTGTATGTGGTGTCTCTTCAACACTGCCAATGCGTCCCAAATGACAACCTTTTCCCTACATAGTGCACTACTTTTGACCAGAGGGCCTATAAAGTGAATCTTTATTGCACACGGTTCATTAAAGATTCACTTCCTCGTTCCTTCTCACCCCATCTCCCATTCAACACGACCTCTACACAGGTGTAGAATGGGAGATGTGGCCACAGTGGTATTACTAACTACCGGTGGTGGCCACACTAGTATTACTAACTACCGGTGGGTGGCCACACTGGTATTACTAACTACCTGTGGTGGCCACACTGGTATTACTAACTACCTGTGGTGGCCACACTGGTATTACTAACTACCTGTGGTGGCCACACTGGTATTACTAACTACCTGTGGTGGCCACACTGGTATTACTAACTACCTGTGGTGGACACACTGGTATTACTAACTACCTGTGGTGGCCACACTGGTATTACTAACTACCTGTGCTGGCCACACTTGTATTACTAACTACCGGTGGTGGCCACACTGGTATTACTAACTACAGGTGGTGGCCACACTGGTATTACTAACTACAGGTGGTGGTCACACTGGTATTACTAACTACCGGTGGTGGTCACACTGGTATTACTAACTACCGGTGGTGGCCACACTGGTATTACTAACTACCGGTGGTGGTCACACTGGTATTACTAACTACCGGTGGTGGCCACACTGGTATTACTAACTACCGGTGGTGGTCACACTGGTATTACTAACTACCGGTGGTGGTCACACTGGTATTACTAACTACCGGTGGTGGTCACACTGGTATTACTAACTACCGGTGGTGGTCACACTGGTATTACTAACTACCGAGGGTGGCCACACTGGTATTACTAACTACCGAGGGTGGCCACACTGGTATTACTAACTACCGAGGGTGGCCACACTGGTATTACTAACTACCGAGGGTGGCCACACTGGTATTACTAACTACCGAGGGTGGCCACACTGGTATTACTAACTACAGGTGGTGGTCACACTGGTATTACTAACTACCGGTGGTGGTCACACTGGTATTACTAACTACCGGTGGTGGCCACACTGGTATTACTAACTACCGGTGGTGGCCACACTGGTATTACTAACTACCGGTGGTGGTCACACTGGTATTACTAACTACCGGTGGTGGTCACACTGGTATTACTAACTACCGGTGGTGGTCACACTGGTATTACTAACTACCGGTGGTGGTCACACTGGTATTACTAACTACCGGTGGTGGTCACACTGGTATTACTAACTACCGGTGGTGGCCACACTGGTATTACTAACTACCTGTGGTGGCCACAGTGGTATTACTAACTACCGGTGGTGGTCACACTGGTATTACTAACTACCGGTGGTGGTCACACTGGTATTACTAACTACCGGTGGTGGTCACACTGGTATTACTAACTACCGGTGGTGGTCACACTGGTATTACTGGCCACCCAGTATTGAAAATTATGAAATATTAATACAGAAATTGCCTTGTCACTTGAATCCTAGATTTCAGCTTTAAGCAATTAAAAGTGTGATAGAACAGTTGTTTTATACATGAGTATTTAGTCGTGTTTCTAAGGTAAACCCTAGCCTATTAGTAAACAGATACCAAATACTTTTCCATTACAACTTTTCTATACATTCTGAAATCCCATCATGAAGGCCAAAATAACATATTTTCAAAAACTCAATGCAATTATTCTGAAATTATATATGAGGGTCTGAATCCTAATACGGAGTATAATGCAGAAGCATAATAAACCCATATAAGAACTGTTCAGAGGACCTGAGACGTCAGTGAGCATTAAGTGCTCTCTTGGGACAGCAAAGCAAGAATGGACCCTTATTAAATGGCAGCCATTTTACATGACTGACTGCATTTTCTGCTGCTTGAGAGTGACAAACAAAATGGCCTCCAAATAGTTGGATTCATTGGTAAATCCATGACTAAAAATAGATAGCAAATCAACTCTACGATGCACAGGTAATCACTTGATAAAAAAGCATACTAAAAGATTTCCAAATGTGGCCGATAAGAAATGGTCAATCCACGAAAATACGGCCTTTTAAGTAGAAATTGTGCACCAATCTAGATTTTTTAAAATCCTGTTAAAGTGCCCTATAATATAGACCACATTTACAATTCAATAAATCAGATTGTTTTATATGAATAGACTTGAAGTCTCTCTGTGCACCCTGTTTGACTTCTAGGAAGATTTTAACCAGGACGGGCTCATAGTAATGGCTGGAACGGTATCAATAGAATGGTATCGAACACAACAAACACACGGTTTACATGTGTTTGATACGCTTTAATTCACTCCATTCTGGACATTATTATGAGATGTCCTCCCCTCAGCAGCCTCCTGTGGTAGTTATTTTCACACAATGTTGATTGGCACTTCAACCGTATTACCCATAGATAGATAGACAGGCTAGAAATGTTTTAAGAATAATAAATAAAAATGTTGCATTCATTGAAGGTTACATTCAATTGCCACTTCCTGTTGCACACAACAAGCTTCCATTCCCCCTGTCACAAGGGGATTTATGGATGAATTAAGATGAAATCATCAACCCTGTTACTTTATTTGGCATTTAATAGGTACTTACTATAGTCATTATTAAATTGTTTACCTCTAGAGATAGGAAGTCTTGTTTTCTATTATGTTGAACATGTGCCCGTTATGACAGA
The DNA here is from genome assembly GCF_021184085.1 of Oncorhynchus gorbuscha. Lineage (NCBI taxonomy): Eukaryota > Metazoa > Chordata > Actinopteri > Salmoniformes > Salmonidae > Oncorhynchus > Oncorhynchus gorbuscha. The sequence continues at coordinate 92,930,318 of NC_060175.1, forward strand.
ATGTTCAAATGAGGTGAAATTAAAAGTTTTTATTGACAAAGTTACACTTCTCAAAAGGTACCGAATGGGTGGAATGACCCTAAAGCTGTGTGACACGTCATGTTTACACTGTTAGTTTACTACGCATTCAGCTGCTATTGACACACTTTCCTCTCTCAATTAACACTCCAGATTAATTTGCTGAAGCATATTATTCATGTTCTTCAACACTTCTGTCCCATCTGATCAAGTCGGGAAGAAAAGTTGTCACAATCAGAGCATGACAAAGGATTTGAACGAGAAACAGTCACACTAATGGCCTAATTACCAAATCCTGCATATTCATGCATTAACCCATAAGACGCATACTAGAACAAAATGTTAATGTTGTCCCCTATCCACCTCATGCTGAGAAAAGGGAAGGGCTGTTGGTGTTTTGGCTCAATAGTCATTCACATTCCCCTGGATAAGATGGACAACGAGGCCGGAGCCCAGCCCTTCCCAGACCACCTTTCTTTCCAAACCAAGGCACCACAGGTGGCTTCCCACCACTTCTCTCTGCAAACGGAAGGAGGCGGAGGGAGTCACAGGCATTTAGCGAGACAGACAGATACATTAACACACCATGGCCAAACGCCACCCCATTAATCTGCAGCTCGTTGGGGCCTGTCGGGTTGGCAAGGCAGGGCTGGAGCTTCTCCAAGGAATGTTGAGCCTAGGCACAATGGGTGGGTCCCTCAGTGAGTAGCGTGCCACTGCTATGGTGCCACCCCAGCACTCTGAAGTCAGCAAACAAACCTGTATACCTAGAGGCCTTTTGAAACCCCTGAAACGTTGCAAATCTGATGTTGAGGAAAGGCAGTTATGACAACACATTATTTTACTGGTCTAAAAAGGCCCTTTACATATTCTCCTGGACTAAAAAGGGCCTCTCTAAAGCTGTTACAGCAACACGCCATAAAGGCATAAAGGCATGAACCCGTAGGATTCAGGACCAAGAAGCAGGTAAGAAAAAGATTAAGAAAGATATAGTAGAAGTAATAGATCTGCTACATATGAAATATGATTCTCCTTAATGTGTTCTCACCTACTGACCACGCATATCAATAGAGGAGAATTTTAACAAGGTTTTTTTCTAGGCTCAACTTCTAGGCTCAGCTGTAGGAGTGTGACTTCTGGGGGTATATCCCAAATTACACTCTATTCCTTATAAAGTGCACTACTTTGGACCAGAACCCATCTGGTCAAAAGTAGTGTACTTTATAGGGAATGGGCTTTGGTCAAAAGTATTGCACTTTATAGGGAATGGGGTGCCATTTGGGATGCAAGCCTGGTATGAGAGACTGTCTGCTATGACATGCTGAAGTCTTGTGGCTGATTTATTAAAGCACTATTTCAGCCCTGTTTGTAGTCAACCTCTATGACATACTTAGAGTCATTTCTGAAATGGATATGCATGGTCATGTGATATGCATGGTCATATGATATGCATGGTCATGTGATACAAGTATGGTATGTTAAAACCAGCGCTTTAACTTACACATAGCGACAATAGCAAATATTTTTAATGCTCACTTGATAAATATTAGATATTAATATGATTATGCTAATCTCTTGTCATAATATCAGTCAAAAGCTCACAGAAGTGAGCAGCCATGGTCATCAAAAAGAAAGGAGGACCAAGGCACTCTTCATATAATAAATTAAAATGCCTTTATTAGTGTGGCATGTTCAATAGAAACAAAGTGTTTTTAAACGACACGTTTCGGCTGCATGGTCTTCGTCAGGGAGTAGAACCTGTCTTCTCTCTAAGCACGACAGTGAGTCTGCGTCTGCCATGTAACCTCGAGCTAAGCAAGTTCATATGCCCGTCTCGCTCTTCGCTCTATCAAGGAATTATGCAATTACATTAGGGTAGTACATGGTTTCTCTCTCTCTCTCCCCTTCTCTCTCTCTCTATTTTCCAGCAATTTTCCACTTGAGCAGACAGACCTAACCTACCTGATCTTAGACCACCACTCCTACTCTGATGCTTTATGAATACAGGCCATGATCTGCAGGGGATAGACTGTCTGCCTGGCTGATGGAGACATAGATAGGCAATAGATAGATTACTAACTGAATTTGTGGCTCATAGGAGATATTGTACCAGTGGGTAGATAGACAAGGATTCAAAGTGACTTTGGCGGCTTGCTGCTGTTGATCAGCTATGCGATAGATACAGTGATTTAGTCTGCCATATTAGTCTTCTAGATGTTGATATATTATCAGTAATATAATTCTGACTGGTTGATTACAGGATGTATGGGCTGGGGATGGACGGGGCAAGATAGGTGGATGGTTGAGGGGGTAGTTCAAAGTGTCCACTTATCCTTATGATACTTATCTTTACTGCGGGAAAATAGAGATCTGAGGAAGGTGCTGCAGACGGACAGAAAGACACACACACTCCCAATTTAACGACGATAGTGGAGTAGTTGTGTGTGACTGGGGCAACCCGTACTTCTCCCTTTATTTGACTCTCTAGTAGTGGGTCTCTACTCCTCTATTTCTCTGTGACTCTAGTAGTGGGTCTCTCCTCTATTTCTCTGTGTGACTCTCTAGTAGTGGGTCTCTCCACTCTTTCTCTGTGTGACTAGTAGTGGGTCTCTCCTCTCTCTGTGTGACTCTCTAGTAGTGGGTCTCTCCTCCTCTTTCTCTGTGTGACTCTAGTAGTGGGTCTCTCCTCTCTCTGTGTGACACTCTAGTAATGGGTCGCTCCTCTTTCTCTGTGTGACTCTCTAGTAGTGGGTCTCTCCTCCTCTCTTTCTCTGTGTGACTCTCTAGTAGTGGGTCTCTCCTCGTCTCTTTCTCTGTGTGACTCTCTAGTAGTGGGTCTCTCCTCCTCTCTTTCTCTGTGTGACTAGTAGTGGGTCTCTCCTCCTCTCTTTCTCTGTGTGACTCTAGTAGTGGGTCTCTTCACTCTTTCTCTGTGTGACTCTCTAGTAGTGGGTCTCTCCTCCTCTCTTTCTGTGTGACTCTAGTAGTGGGTCTCTCCTCCTCTTTCTCTGTGTGACTCTAGTAGTGGGTCTCTCCTCCTCTCTTTCTCTGTGTGACTCTCTAGTAGTGGGTCTCTCCTCCTCTCTTTCTCTGTGTGACTCTAGTAGTGGGTCTCTCCTCCTCTCTCTCTCTGTGTGACTAGTAGTGGGTCTCTCCTCCTCTCTCTGTGTGACTCTAGTAGTGGGTCTCTCCTCCTCTCTTTCTCTGTGTGACTCTAGTAGTGGGTCTCTCCTCCTCTCTTTCTCTGTGTGACTCTCTAGTAGTGGGTCTCTCCACTCTTTCTCTGTGTGACTCTAGTAGTGGGTCTCTCCTCCTCTATTTCTCTGTGACTCTAGTAGTGGGTCTCTCCTCCTCTATTTCTCTGTGTGACTCTCTAGTAGTGGGTCTCTCCACTCTTTCTCTGTGTGACTCTAGTAGTGGGTCTCTCCTCTCTCTGTGTGACTCTCTAGTAGTGGGTCTCTCCTCCTCTTTCTCTGTGTGACTCTAGTAGTGGGTCTCTCCTCTCTCTGTGTGACACTCTAGTAATGGGTCGCTCCTCTTTCTCTGTGTGACTCTCTAGTAGTGGGTCTCTCCTCCTCTCTTTCTCTGTGTGACTCTCTAGTAGTGGGTCTCTCCTCGTCTCTTTCTCTGTGTGACTCTCTAGTAGTGGGTCTCTCCTCCTCTCTTTCTCTGTGTGACTAGTAGTGGGTCTCTCCTCCTCTCTTTCTCTGTGTGACTCTAGTAGTGGGTCTCTTCACTCTTTCTCTGTGTGACTCTCTAGTAGTGGGTCTCTCCTCCTCTCTTTCTGTGTGACTCTAGTAGTGGGTCTCTCCTCCTCTTTCTCTGTGTGACTCTCTAGTAGTGGGTCTCTCCTCCTCTCTTTCTCTGTGTGACTCTCTAGTAGTGGGTCTCTCCTCCTCTCTTTCTCTGTGTGACTCTAGTAGTGGGTCTCTCCTCCTCTCTTTCTCTGTGTGACTAGTAGTGGGTCTCTCCTCCTCTCTCTGTGTGACTCTAGTAGTGGGTCTCTCCTCCTCTCTTTCTCTGTGTGACTCTAGTAGTGGGTCTCTCCTCCTCTCTTTCTCTGTGTGACTCTCTAGTAGTGGGTCTCTCCACTCTTTCTCTGTGTGACTCTCTAGTAGTGGGTCTCTCCTCTCTTTCTGTGTGACTCTCTAGTAGTGGGTCTCTCCTCCTCTTTCTCTGTGTGACTCTCTAGTAGTGGGTCTCTCCTCCTCTCTTTCTCTGTGTGACTCTCTAGTAGTGGGTCTCTCCACTCTTTCTCTGTGTGACTCTCTAGTAGTGGGTCTCTCCTCCTCTCTTTCTCTGTGTGACTAGTAGTGGGTCTCTCCTCCTCTCTTTCTCTGTGTGACTCTCTAGTAGTGGGTCTCTCCTCTCTTTCTCTATGTGACTCTCTAGTAGTGGGTCTCTCCTCCTCTCTTTCTCTGTGTGACTCTAGTAGTGGGTCTCTCCTCCTCTCTTTCTCTGTGTGACTTTCTAGTAGTGGGTCTCTCCACTCTTTCTCTGTGTGACTCTCTAGTAGTGGGTCTCTCCTCCTCTCTTTCTGTGTGACTCTCTAGTAGTGGGTCTCTCCTCTCTCTGTGTGACTCTCTAGTAGTGGGTCTCTCCTCCTCTCTTTCTCTGTGTGACTCTCTAGTAGTGGGTCTCTCCTCCTCTCTTTCTCTGTGTGACTCTAGTAGTGGGTCTCTCCTCCTCTCTTTCTCTGTGTGACTCTCTAGTAGTGGGTCTCTCCACTCTTTCTCTGTGTGACTCTCTAGTAGTGGGTCTCTCCTCCTCTCTTTCTGTGTGACTCTCTAGTAGTGGGTCTCTCCTCTCTCTGTGTGACTCTCTAGTAGTGGGTCTCTCCTCCTCTCGCTCTGTGTGACTCTAGTAGTGGGTCTCTCCTCTCTTTCTCAGTGTGACTCTCTAGTAATGGGTCTCTCCTCTTTCTCTGTGTGACTCTCTAATAGTGGGTTTCTCTGTGTGACTCTCTAGTAGTGGGTCTCTCCTCCTCTTTCTCTGTGTGACTCTCTAGTAGTGGGTCTCTCCTCCTCTCTTTCTCTGTGTGACTCTCTAGTAGTGAGTCTCTCCTCCTCTCCTCTAATGACACCAGTCAGCCCAGCAGTGTTATCCAGCAGGCAGCACCACCTCCCTTCAGGGATAAGATTTTATGACTGAAACCTGACACCGTTTCTGTGTCCTATAAGCGACAGAGCTGTAACTCACTTCAAAGGCAGCTGGCATCGAATCACAGCACAGTCATAAATTCCCCTGTCACGTCTGGGCCAATCAGGATGCGGCACTAAATCACACCTGTCACTCTGGCGGCCAATGGAAAGACAGTGGCAGTAAATCTGTCAGGGGTACGTCTGTTAACAGTGTTGTGGTGTGGTTGGGCAATCCGTGGGGAAGGAGGGAGGGGAGAAAGTGAGAGAGAAAGAATAGATGACAGAGGGAGGAGGGGAGGGAGAAAGGGAGTGAACTGAAGGCACAGAGGTATGACACAGAATAAAACGCTTGTTTTCTCCCTCTCTAATTCTTAGGCCACGCCATGTTCAAAGCCACATCCATAATATACCACGGTAAAAACTAAAGGAGCTTAAAGAGGGCAGGCTGAGGAATTAGTGAGTAAAACAAGACTAAACACAGCCCCAAAAGAGGAGAAACACGTTCCCCTGAGGGATGTTACTGGACTTGGATAAACCAGGATAAACATCCATAAAGCCTGATGCCTACATTGAAAATCAGTTTCACTGCATCACTAGCCTACTCCTGCATCACAAGCCTACTCCTGCATCACTAGCCTACTCCTGCATCAGTAGCCTACTCCTGCATCACTAGCCTAGTCCTGCATCACTAGCCTAATCCTGCATCACTAGCCTAGTCCTGCATCACTAGCCTAGTCCTGCATCACAAGCCTACTCCTGCATCACTAGCCTACTCCTGCATCAGTAGCCTACTCCTGCATCACTAGCCTAGTCCTGCATCACTAGCCTAATCCTGCATCACTAGCCTAGTCCTGCATCACTAGCCTACTCCTGCATCACAAGCCTACTCCTGCATCACTAGCCTACTCCTGCATCACTAGCCTACTCCTGTATTACTAGCCTACTCCTGCATCACTAGCCTAGTCCTGCATCACTAGCCTACTCCTGCATCACTAGCCTACTCCAGGCAAACTCTGTATTGATACCAGTTGGCTGACAGTGGGACCAGCTGGAGACATTGGGGCAGACAAAGGGACTAACTGGCTGAAGGCAGGCTGGGCTGAGGCGGACACTTCCCCGGGTCTGAAGCTCAGGGTATGTGTCTGCGTGCCGAGAGTGAGCTGGCTGACCAGGTGTGATCCCTCCTACAGGTCTCTGCAGACAGCCGGTCCAAATGAAGAGCAGTTGTTGTCTGGGTACTACACAGCAGGGCAGAGACCTGGATGTGAAAGGATTTCATTCTGCTTCTAAATCACACAAACAGAGAGAAAAGAGAGGAGAGGAGAGTAAGAAGAGAGAGGAGAGAGAAGTGCTTCTAAATCACACAAACAGAGAGAAGAGAGGATAGAGAGTAAGAAGAGAGGAGAGAGAAGACAGGCTATGTGCACACTGCCCACAAAATGAGGTGGAAACTGAGCTGCACTTCTTAACCTCCTGCCAAATGTGTGACCCTAGTAGAGACAGATATTTCCCTCAAATTACACAGACCCACAAAGAATTTGAAAACACGTAGGGGAGAGGGAGAGGGAGAGGGAGAGAGAGAGAGAGAATGAGGAAAAACAACCATATGAACTACTGCAAAAGGCATAGGGGAAGAGTAGTGCAAAACGAGTATTTTGTCAATTTACTAACCCTTGATAACGCATGTCATTAAACTTGAAATGTGTTGGAAAATGTATTTTACATAGTTTGAGAAGCAAATGAAATGTGATAGGTGGATAAATATGTTCATGCAAAAGCACTGTTATTCAATGATGGGGTAAAAAGCGGTATCCTAACAAACATGTAACTTTCCCACTGGAATGATGAACAGTAGCTAACAGACCAGCTCGGGTTCTGGTGACACACATCAACACAGAATTAAACACTCACATCAGCAATTGATCATCATCTTATGTAATTGATAGTATCACCATCTTTTTTGTTGTTGTTGCAAAAACATACATTGTATGTTGAGTTCTGGCTGAGGAGACCGGGACAGAGAGAATGTGCAGTGGTGTGTTCTCTGGCACTGCTGTTGGCTTGCTTCTCTACGGAGCAGAGCAGCAATGATTTTCTATTCTATGGGAATACATAGAATAGAAAATGTTTTCCTGGTGCAAAACAGATACATTGGGGTATAGTACTAAGGTCTGGTGTGTGTAATGTATCTGCGTCTTACACATTATAGTCTAAGACTTCAACACAGGCATAATTCATGTCCTATTTTTATGAAATGTTTGATAGGGTAGAGCAGGGGTGTCAAACTCATATTACGCCGGGGGCCGCATTCAGTCTTCAATGAGGTCCGGAGCGCAACATTGGATATTGATTGTATTTCCTCGCCTTCAAAACTATATATATATTTTTTTTTACTCAAACCACCCGCGTATGTTTGACACCCCTGTATAGTGTATTGGACCATTGCCATTTTCCCCAGCCTTGAGTCTTTGACTAGGGCAGGCCATTGAGAAGTATATAGCTCAGTCACACACCATGTAAATAATTATCATTTACTGACTCACACACACACTCTCTTTTATCGTACACAGCATCGATCAATTACAAGCCTCTAGCCCATTACATGCTCCTGACTGTTGAACAGCATGTTATGTACAGCGTGTCAAGCCATGGCGTTACAGACTATCATACTCATTCCTGTATAATTCATATAAATGACCTCTCTGTCTTTTTACGACGGTGTAACTATAATTAGCAGATGAAAGGGGGTCGTTGACTGCCCCAAGGTACCGCCTGCCCTGCTGAAGAAATACCGAGATGGGAAATGAGTGAGGGGACAGGACACACACTCACAAGCACATGCACAAACACACACAAAATATGACTGAAACATATTGAATATCTAGATGAAAACTAAGTGATGGGATGACCCAGGAGGCACCAACGTGTGTGTGTGTGTGATCCATTTGAACCCTCTCCAGTCCCTCTCTGCCCTGCTGGGTGAGGACAAAGTGAGGTGGATCTAATCTAATCACTTACTGCATTGCTGTTGTCTAGATCTGCTGTGCTGTCTAACCTTGTCCTCTTTAACCTTCACATTCTAGCCTGGATAAACTAGACTGAACGCTATTGAAATAATGGATCCTTTCACATCTCCCCTCCCCCAAAATCCCACATGTGTTTGGGTCGGGACATATAGAATAGGGAATAGGCAGAATTTTTCAAATGTAATGAATAGATCCAACACTATATCCTAATAATTTCATAATGCTTAAAACAAAATGATAACGCACAAATGCAATTCAGTGGCATCTCTACATCCATTTAAGAGAGTAAAGAGCGGTTGACTTGTCCACCTAGCAACATAAACTGTAGGCTTTTACAATGGACCTGACTGGAGGCCAGCCAAGACAATGGATCTGCCAGATGAGTAATGTTTCATTAACTTCACTTAACTTCTTCCTCTCGCTCTGTGTCCCTGGCAGACACCAATACAAGCATCCACTCTGCTGTTACTGCATCTTATAGACAGGCTGCAGGACATACAGCTATTCTCAAGCAATCACACCCGTCAGACATGAGTGCATTTCTCGATTGGTCAAATTAACATTTGGGGGCTCAAGGGAGAATGATACAATTACTCCATGCAAAGAGAAGGGGATTAGAGTCTAGCTCCCTGTCCTTTGACTATCATCACGGATGTGTGTGATCAGGCTCCAGGACAGAAGCAGCTCGATAACTGGACACCCCCTTTCTCTTTGATCTTGCTCTTCCCTTCATCCCTCTGCCAAATCATCATTAAAGATAGAGATTAGAGGAAGGATAGAGGGATCAAAGAGGCCCAAAGGAAGGGGGGCTTTAGGTGAGGAATCCCATTTACTCACTGTGTTTGATAGTAGCAGTAGTACTGCATGGTCCTAGAGACAAGCTGGGATTGTCAACTTACAACTGGCTTTGTGAGCTACTACAGCCAAGACACTAAAGGAAAATCTATAAATGAGTTAGGACTTTTATTGGATTCAGAGGAGGCTGGTGAGAGGAGCTATAGGAAGACGGGCTCATTGTAACGGCTGGAATGAAATCAATGGAACGGTATCAACCACATCAAACATACGATAACCACATTTGACTCCATTCCATCAATACAGCCAGTACAATGAGTCCGTCTTCCTGTAGCTCCTCCCACCACGGACGTTGTCATATCATGGACACTGAATGATATACTGATGCTTCATACAAACCAGACGTCTGAAGCAGACATGTACCGCCATCTGTTTGTGTTGCCTCAGGAAAACATGAGTAATGCTGAAAATAGAGCCAAGGTCTGGACAAGGAGGACCGCTCACTCCAAAACGGTCCACATTAGGCATGGTCATGGATGGACCAGTTACACAATACCTTAAAGATGTCAGCTTAACATGGTGTGTAGCTACACCAGGGAAAATTTATCAGGCACCAAATCAAGAAAAAAATAGACTGAAGAGGGGCTAACATTCTGTTTCTCGTTGATAAATGTTGTGTAAATTTCTCAGTTGCGTGCCCTAATGAACATGACCCATTGGTAGTGAAATGCAGACATTAACAAGAACAGGAATATTTTTGTAATAGACATATCTACATGATAGTCTGATCTCACATCCACTTCTCTGGAGGGCGTCTCATTTGCATTAAGATGAGCTTGTGTGTGTTTTTGTGAGGCAGGGGGGGAAATATCAAGAAGAAAAAACAGTTAGCTGAAGCACACATTTCATCTCTCTATTGCTCAGTTTGAAATGGATCACAAGTGCAGGATGATTATCAAGGGGAAAAACTTGACTAATTAGATGTGACCATTTTGTAAACACCACAATTTTACAGCATTGAAACAACACATAACTGAAAATGTCTCAATAATGACACTTCCATGTAAAGTGGAAACCTCAGGAATGTGTTTTGGTACATTGACCAGAAGATGGAGCCCTTGCTTTAGCTGTGAGTCACTCCCTGTCTGGCTAGCAGAGTTCTCGAAGTACCATGGTGACAAGGGAACTCTGCAACTGAGGAAACTGTACATGGTTCAAGTGGACTGAAATTCTACATAATCTACAGTATAAAAGAGCATATTTATATATTATAGTGGCTACCAAATGCATGCTTTTCAACCGATCGCTGCCTGCACCCGCATGCCCGACTAGCATCACCACCCTGGATGGTTCCGACCTTGAATATGTGGACATCTATAAGTACCTAGGTGTCTGGCTAGACTGCAAACTCTCCTTCCAGACCCACATCAAACATCTCCAATCGAAAATCAAATCAAGAGTCGGCTTTCTATTCCGCAACAAAGCCTCCACTCACGCTGCCAAGCTTACCCTAGTAAAACTGACTATCCTACCGATCCTCGACTTCGGCGATGTCATCTACAAAATGGCTTCCAACACTCTACTCAGCAAACTGGGTGCAGTCTATCACAGTGCCATCCGTTTTGTCACTAAAGCACCTTATACCACCCACCACTGCGACTTGTATGCTCTAGTCGGCTGGCCCTCACTACATATTCGTCGCCAGACCCACTGGCTCCAGGTCATCTACAAGTCCATGCTAGGTAAAGCTCTGCCTTATCTCAGTTCACTGGTCACAATGGCAACACCCATCCGTAGCACGCGCTCCAGCAGGTGTATCTCACTGATCATCCCTAAAGCCAACATCATTTGGCCGCCTTTCGTTCCAGTACTCTGCTGCCTGAAGTTGGAGACTTATCTCCCTCACCAACTTCAAACATCAGCTATCCGAGCAGCTAACCGATCGCTGCAGCTGTACATAGTCTATAGGAAAATAGCCCACCCATTTTCACCTACCTCACTCCCATACTGTTTTTATACTGTTTTTATTTATTTTTCTGCTCTTTTGCACAACAATATCTCTACCTGTACATGACCATCTGATCACTTATCACTCCAGTGTTAATCTGCAAAATTGTATTATTCGCCTACCTCCTGCCTTTTGCATACATTGTATATAGACTGCCCATTTTTTTCTACTGTGTTATTGACTTGTTAATTGTTTATTCCATGTGTAACTCTGTTGTCTGTTCACACTGCTATGCTTTATCTTGGCCAGGTCGCAGTTGCAAATGAGAACTTGTTCTCAACTAGCCTACCTGGTTAAATAAAGGTGTTCTCAACTAGCCTACCTGGTTAAATAAAGGTGTTCTCAACTAGCCTACCTGGTTAAATAAAGGTGTTCTCAACTAGCCTACCTGGTTAAATAAAGGTGTTCTCAACTAGCCTACCTGGTTAAATAAAGGTGAAATAAAAAAATACCTGAGCTTCCATTCAATAAACCCTGACATGAACATATTTCAAAATGTGACAAGAACAAAAAGGGCAAACAATCAAAATATAATAGTCACAACTTTAGTGTCTATAAATGTTTTTATTCAAAAGATTTAAATGCTTGAATTTATCCAGTATTCTGAAGGAACAAAGTGACTAACAAGGTTGTTCTGACCATATGTCTATACCATAGAAATAATTCCTTCCTATTTCTATGGTCTGTACTATAGTTAACACATGGAATGTTATCAGAGTTGAGGGACATAAAGCTGTCAACTTAACTGGTAAGAAAATGCAAACCAGGCAGCAAGAATGTATTGACACACTACCATCCAATATCCCTCTCACAGCTAGCTACATAGCCGGATACAAGAATACCCTTTTACAGTAACGACACATGATCGAAATAATACATTCAGACAGACAATACTCAAAGATATCCCTGGCCCTGGGAGTCTGATTGGATGAGTGATCAGCCTCTCCTGAGTCCTGATTGGAGGAATGGTGTGGAGTGAGTAGAGGGGAAGAGATGACATCAGAGAGGAGGCATGTGTAATGGTGGTACAGTATTAGATGAGGGGAGTTGACAGGTCCTATCGTAGCAGAGACCATTTGATCTGTTCCTTGGCAGACTGTAGCACCTGTAGAAGAAAACTGGCCTTCTAAAATAGATCATACAAATAACATAAACACACACGTTTGTATATTGAGCCTCCAGTCTGTGTTTATGAACATCCATTGGAACTTTCTTTGCATTTCAAAAATGAGATTTTCCCTTTTGAAACAAATGTAAATTAATACCACGAAGATGGATAGACTGAGACCAACTGCCCAAAGCAGACGATTTTATCTCAAGAACAAATCATTTCTGGTTAACAATTAAGCACCTTACTGTAATAGTTTTTGATTAAAATGGTCAAAAGGAAACAAAAAAATATATTTGAAAAAATTCAAACAATTTTGATAGGACTGTCTTGGAGTTGTCAGAGTGAGGGACCTAATTGGAGTGGCCTAATGAGAGGGATATGTAAGCAGAAACTATACGTATTATTGTAAGATGTTTGAGAGTTGGTTATTGGTCTATTCATTTCTACCGTATGGTGATGTCACCAGGCAGGCCATAATTCCACCCATGCAAAACCCGCTGATGAGAAGGTCCAGTGTAGATAGTTGCTGGTTGTAAAAACTCAGGAAATAATACTGCTAACATTATTTTTTTTTTTTACAATTTTACAGTGTTAGTTTCATTATCTGTTCTACAAATATGACAAAACACAGGAAACCCTCATTTTGACTGCACTGGGTCTTTAAGTAAATGAAGGGACACCACATGATTTACACATTTACCTCAAACTTTGACAAAGACTAGATAGAGAAAGATGAGGAATGCAAGTAAAGCAAAATTATTAATTCATGACTAATTGAAGGAAAAGAACCACAAGGAAGACGGCCAGCCATTAATCATTAGACAGGGAGGGAGAGAGAAGGGATGGGAGGACAGCAGCTTCTTAAATGAGAACATAATCAAGACTGGAGAGGACCTCAGCTCATAGGCCACACACACACAACCTGCCTATAATTAGCAATCGTGGGCTTTCCATGCATAAGGAAGAGTGGAAGCAGTGGGATTGGAGAGTATATGAGAGAGGGACGTCGGTAGCCTGGAAACCCAGACTTAATTCAGCTCCATTTCAGTTAAGTTTTCACTAAATTAGTTAAGTGAAACAAGTGAGGTAAAATATAGTTTGATTCAGTCTGGATTCCCAGGCTTGGGCGTTGGGCAAAGCTCTTAAGCTTGTAAGGCTGGGTCCTAGTCAAATGTAGTGCACTACATAGGGACTAGGGTGCTATTTGGACACATCCTAAGTCTTAGGAGACTAGAGAGTGAATAATGTAATGGTGCATGATCCACACTGAACAATGTAGTATGCTGAGATGAATGAGGTAACTAGGGCTGTTGTACTCACCTGGGTGACAGTCTGCTCTGAGTAGGGCACATCTTCCCCCTGTAGAAGAGATTACATACTGGGGTTAGGCAACCACACTCGGAACATTAGAGTCCACTTGGTTGAGTGAAGAGTGTTTTCTGAAGAGGAAAGGGACCCTTACCCTTAGTGCCACGCGGTGGACCACTTGCTGAGGATCACTTTCCAGAATCACTCTTTAGGAGACAGCAGAGAGAGAAGCTTGTTATCGCGGTCTTATGACTGGTTTGGACGGTTGAAAATAAGCAGTGGTAATACATTGAGTCAATATTCAAATGTTAAGACATGGATCTCACCCCCCATCCACAATTTCATCCACAGCGAGAAAGAGACCTTCCATATTCTCAAGTAGAGCTCTCCTCTCAACATTCTTTCTACAGAGAAAGACAGATAATTATTCAAGGTTTGCCTTTTGATGAAAGATGGCAAAAGATGTGATGTAAGATTTAGCTCTCACCTCAACATTCGTCTCAGTGAGTCAAACAAACAGTTCAGAACAGCTTTAGGTCTCACCTCAACATTTGGCTCAGTGAGTCAAACAGACAGTTTAGAACAGCCAGAGATCTCACCTCAACATTTGGCTCAGTGAGTCAAACAGACAGTTTAGAACAGCTTTAGGTCTCACCTCAACATTTGGCTCAGTGAGTCAAACAGACAGTTTAGAACAGCCATTAGCATCAACTGTTGGAGGGGAACAAAACACAGAAACAACAAAAAGGTAATTTAGAGCATGGCAGAGTGCACTGCACCGAAATTAATCATACAATTTATTCATTATATGTCTCCAATCACGGCCTTCCAATATGATTACCTCATTTTCATGCGAGCTTCCAACGACATAGAAGAAGAGATCAATGTTGCTCTTGTAGACAACTGTGAGGCCCTCTAGCAAAGCAATCTCACCTGAGTATGCACAGAAACATGACAATGGCTGCATTTATACATGGAGGCCAATTGTGATAATTTCTTTCACGAATTGGTCTTCTGGCCAATGAGATCAGCTCTGAAAATGATCTGATGTGAAAAGATTTGATTGCTCAAAAGACCAATTAGTGGACAAAAGACCAGAACACTATTCACTGACCTGAGAATATGTACATGTGTGTATTAAAATGCATTTCATACTGTCAGTCCGGTGTGTCTTGCTGAAGATGTTCTTCTCAAAAGCTTTCTGTTCCTTTACTGAAGGGTAGGTGTCATCATAATACTGTAAATAAAGCATTAATAAAAGAGGCGTTAAACCACAACTAATTGTTGTTTGTACATTTCATATGGTATGCTAATAATGCAGCTGTGTATTACATAATAACAGAATGAGTTACATAGCAGGGATCACCAACTTTGGCCCTAAGGTACTGGGCTTTTGTTCCAGCCAGGTACTAACACACCTTTATGTAATACACTTATCAAAGTCTTACTTTAGCATAGAGTCGTTCTCCATCATTATCCAGAATGAGGACTGCTTTCACGGTGTATAATGACGGTTCCTGTTGTGAAAATACACAGACATGACTGCCTTGGGGATAAGTTACACATCATCAGTACACAGTAGCTAGCTAGCTAACGTTAGCAAACTAACAAGCTACCTAACTAAAGAAAAGTACACTTACTCGCGGAAACATGTGTCATTACTACGCTGATAGCCATTCCTAGTAACTACACATTGTAACCAGATATTTGCTGCTGTAACTAACTAGCAAGTTAGTTTTCTAAAACAGCGGAAGGTGAGTTCGCCAGGTAACGTTACCGTCTATAGCTAACTAACTAACAGCTCCTTCCCAATTCTAAGCAGGCAGCAAGCACAATCTCTCTTTTGCAAAGGTTGCTACACTCCCAACAAAAATCAAATCAGGAAATATAACATAAAGAATTATTTTTAAAAATAATAAACGTTACCAGCATTACCGTATCCATCTTATTTGCTAAGTTGCTAGCTGGCAAACTTCCTAGTTTAGCTGCCTAAACGTTTCTCGTCTTCCATTGGATGATAAACCGCATCAATCAAAACGCCCCGCTATGACACCGCTCATTCTGTTCTGAAGACAGAGTTCAAGCACAGACAGAACAATGGCTTTAATTATACAAATCGTTGGTACAAGTCAACAAGCCCATAACAAAAATGTATATACACACTAGATGACATATTAGGAGTACTGTGTTGAAGCCACAGTGCCTCCATTTTGGCACTCCCCCACAGTTGCGTAAAAAGGTTGCACATTTTTAAATAGTTTCCGAATTTCAGTTTACGTGATAAAACAAGCAAGTATGGTGTATAGAATGACTTTACCATCTAACCCACTGTGAAATGTATTTTTCCATAAACAAAAATATTGTATTTTCAGCTATTTGAAGCCCATGTATAAAACCGAAAATAAAAGATGCAAAAACTAAACTGAAGGGGGAAGCATAGAAATAGCCCACACAGAACAAATCTACTGCTTCTTAAGGCCAGTTTATACTTGCTCTTCTGACATGTCTGTAGACAATTAGATTGCTACAAGTGTAGTAGGTCAAAACAACATTTCATTTATATTCCGGTGGAATGTCTGTAGACCGCCATGGCGACTGTCAGTTTCCTTGTTGTACAGACTTGAAAAAAGTTGAAATGTCTGCGACTGTTGCCAGACTGCCACAGCAACCAGACCAAATCCTCCAGTGACAAGATGATGCAGGAGTTCTAATATTCTAAGATAGAATGACCTACTTTTATTTCGTCACACTGTGGCAGTTCGCTATTTTCTTTAAGGTCGCCATTACATTGTAAATAATGATCTTGTTGTGGGTTTATTTTCCTGTAATAATGAAAGCTAAAGTTAAGACATTATAGATATACAATGGACATTTGGTTTGTTGCTAACTAGTTAACAACAAACCAAAACATTGTTTAGAAAATTGCTTTTAGTTGCCTGGCTTGATAGGTTGACATTTACTGAATTCATTTTTTAACAGATGGATCTATTGGTGTTAAAATAGAGAACGTATGCTATTTGGAGCACCGGGCTGCTGATATCAAAGCAGAGGCTGTTGTTTTGTGTTTATAGCTTTTCAGAACAACAACGCCAAGTTTGATGTCGGATGGCAATAGAATGTTCATGATGTCGCTACAAGAATTAACTACAGACATGCCAATAGATGGACTGTAAACCAGCCTTTAGACTTGCTTTTAATGAGAATGACAGATCTATAACTCACATTTCTATGTGAATTTGGTTGGGTAGCCCACAATGTCAGATATTGCAGCTTTAAATACATGTAACTCTGTCCTTGAAACGTTTAATTGAAATCTGTAGATCTCCATTCATTCCTATGGAAGACTGCGCCTACTGGGTAGTGCCAATATGGCCGACCGGTGGCTTCAAAGCCTCTCAATGGTCAATACATAGCATCAGCAATCAAGGGTTTATATACAGTGCATTCGGAAAGTATTCAGACCCTTTGACTTTTTTCACATTTTGTAAACTGATTAAATCGTTTATTTCCTCATTGGGGTGGCAGGGTAGCCTAGTGGTTAGAGTGGTGGACTAGCAACCAAAAGGTTGCAAGTTCAAATCCCCGAGCTGACAAGGTACAAATCTGTTGTTCTGCCCCTGAACATGCAGTTAACCCAATGTTCCTAGGCTGACATTGAAAATAAGAATTTGTTTTTAACTGACTTGCCTAGTTAAAGAAAAAAAAATAATCAATCTACACACAATACCCCATAATGACAAAGTAAAAACAGGTTTTTAGAAATTGTTGCAAATGTATATTTATTTATTTTTTGAAATATCACATTTACATAAGTACTCAGTACTTTGTTGAAGCACCTTTGACAGTGATTACAACCTCGAGTATTCTTGGGTATGATGCTACAAGCTTGGCACCCCTGTATTTGGGGAGTTTCTCCCATTCTTCTCTGCAGATCCTCTCAAAATATGTCAGGTTGTATGGGGAGCGTTGCTGCACAGCTATTTTCAGGTCTCTCCAGAGATGTCTGGGCTCTGGCTGGGGCTCTCAAGAACATTCAGAGACTTGTCCCGAAGCCAATCCTGCATTGTCTTGGCTCAGTGCTTAGGGTTGTTGTCCTGTTGGAATGTAAACCTTCGCCCCAGTCTGAGGTCCTGAGCACTCTGAAGGAGGTTTTCATCAAGGATCTCTCTGTTCTTTGCTTCGTTCATCTTTCCCTTGATCCGGACTAGTCTCCCATTCCCTGCAGCTGAAAAACATCACCACAGCATGATCCTGCCACCACCATGCTTCACCATAGGGATGGTGCCAGGTTTCCTCCAGACGTGACATTTGGCATTCAGGCCAAATAGTTTAATCTTTGTTCCATCAGACCACAGAATATTGTTTCTCATAGTCTGACAGTCCATTAGGTGCCTTTTAGCACACTCCAAGCAGGCTGTCATGTGCCTTTTATTGAGGAATGGCTTCCGTCTGGCCACTCTACCATAGAGGCCTGATTGGTGGAGTGCTGCAGAGATGGTTGTCTCCCTGTAAGGTTCTCCCATCTCCACAGAGGAACTCTGGAGCTCTATCAGAGTGACCATCGGGTTGTTGGTCACCTCCCTGACCAAGGCCCTTCTCCCCGATTGCTCAGTTTGGCCGGGCGGCATGCTCTAGGAAGGGTCTCAAGAGCAAGTTGCTCTTGCTGCTGGTGAGTCTCTGATCCACCTCTACGCAGACAACACCATTCTGTATACTTCTGGCCCTTCTTTGGACTCTGTGTTAACAACCCTCCAGACGAGCTTCAATGCCATACAACTCTCCTTCCGTGGCCTCCAATTGCTCTTAAATACAATTAAAACTAAATGCATGCTCTTCAACCGATTGCTGCCTGCACCTGCCCGCCCGTCCAATGTCACTACTCTGGACGGTTCTGTCTTAGAATATGTGAACAACTACAAATACCTAAGTACCTGGTTAGAGTGTAAACTCTCCTTCCAGACTCACATCAAACATCTCCAATCCAAAGTTTAATCTAGAATTGGCTTCCTATTTCGCAACAAAGCCTCCTTCACTCATGCTGCCAAACATACCCTTGTAAAACTGACCATCCTACCAATCCTCGACTTCGGCGACATCATTTACAAAATAGCCTCCAATACCCTACTCAATAAATTGGATGCAGTCTATCACAGTGCCATCCGTTTTGTCATCGAAGCCCCAAATACTACCCACCACTGCGGCCTGTACGCTCTCATTGTCTGGCCCTCGCTTCATACTCGTTGCCAAACCCACTGGCTCCAGGTCATCTACAAGACCCTGCTAGGTAAAGTCCCCCCTTATCTCACCTCGCTGGTCACCATAGCACCACCCACCTGTAGCATGCGCTCCAGCATTTATATCTCTCTGGTCACCCCCAAAACCAATTCTTACTTTGGCCTCGCCTTCCAGTTCTCTGCTGCCAATGACTGGAACGAACTGCAAAAATCTCTGAAACTGGAAACACTTATCCCCCTCACTAGCTTTAAGCACCAGCTGTCAGAGCAGCTCACAGATTACTGCACCTGTACATAGCCCATCTATAATTTAGCCCAAACTACTACCTCTCCCCCTACTGTATTTATTTATTTTGCTCCTTTGCACCCCCATTATTTCTATCTCTACTTTGCACATTCTTCCATGCAAATCTACCATTCCAGTGTTTATTTTTTATTTATTTTTCTTTTAAATTATTTTTTATTATTATTATTTATTTTTTACTTGCTATATTGTATTTACTTCACCACCATGACCTTTTTTGCCTTTACCTCCCTTATCTCACCTCATTTGCTCACATTGTATATAGACTAATTTTTCTACTGTATTACTGACTGTATGTTTGTTTTACTCCATGTGTAACTCTGTGTTGTTGTACGTTTCGAACTGCTTTGCTTTATCTTGGCCAGGTCGCAATTGTAATTGAGAACTTGTTCTCAACTTGCCTACCTGGTTATATAAAGGTGAAATAAATAAATAAATAAATAAATAAAAAGTCTTGGTGGTTCCAAACTTCTTCCATTTAAGAAAGATGGAGGCCACTGTGTTCTTGTGGACCTTCAATGCTGCAGATTTTTTTTGTTACCCTTCCCCAGATCTGTGCCTCGACACAATCCTGTCTTGGGGCTCTACGAACAATTCCTTCGACCTCATGGCTCGGTTTTTACTATGACCTGCACTGTCAACAAAGGGAAGCAATGCCACAAGCTGCCCAGTGACACGAACCTACCAGACAAGCTCAATTACTTCTATGCTCGATTCGAAGCAAATAACACTGAAACAGAGCACCAGCTGTTCCAGATGACTGCATGATCACACTCTCCGTAGCCAATGTGAGTAAGACCTTTAAACAGGTCAACATTCACAAGGACGCAGGGCCAGATGGATTACCAGGACGTATACTCTGAGCATGCGCTGACCAACTGGCAAGTGTCTTCACTGACATGTTCAACCTGTCCCTGACTGAGTCTGTAATACCAACATTTTTCAAGCAGACCACCATAGTCCCTGTGGCCAATAACACTAAGGTAACCTGCCTAAATGACTACCGACACGTAGCACTCACGTCTGTAGCCATGAAGTGCTTTGAAAGTCTGGTTATGGGTCACATCAACAAAATCACAGAAACCCTAGACCCACTCCAATTTGCATACCAACCCAACAGATCCACAGATGATGCAACCTCTATTGCACTCAACACTGCCCTTTCCCACCTGGACAAAAGGAACACCTATGTGAGAATGCTGTTCATTGACTACAGCTCAGTGTTCAACACCATAGTGCCCTCAAAGCTCATCACCTAGCTAAGGACCCTGGGACTAAACACCTCCCTCTGCAACTGGAACCTGGACTTCCTGACGGGCCGCCCCCAGGTGGTAAGGGTAGGGAACAACACATCCGCCACGATGATCCTCAACACGGGGGCCCCTCAGGGGTGCGTAGTCAGTCCCCTCCTGTACTCCCTGTTCACTCATGACTGCACGGCCAGACATGACTGCACAGCCAGACAAGACTCCAACACCATCATCAAGTTTGCAGATGACACAACAGTGGTAGGCCTGATCACCGAAAACGATGAGACTGCCTATAGAGAAGGTCAGAGACCTGGTAGTGTGGTGCCAGGACAACAACCCCTCCCTCAATGTGATCAAGACAAAGGAGATGATTGTGGACCACGGGAAAAGTAGGACCGAGCACGCCTCCATTTTCATCGACGGGGCTGTCGTGGAACAGTTTGAGAGCTTCAAGTTCCTTGGTGTCCACATCACCAACACACTATCATGGTCCAAACATGATCAGAGAAAGGCCCAAAAAATTGTCAAAGACTCCAGCCACCCTAGTTATAGACTGTTCTCTCTTCTACCACACTGCAAGTGGTACCAGAGTGCCAAGTTGAGGTCCAAAAGGCTTCTTTACAGCTTCTACCCCCATGTCATACGACTTCTAAACAGCTCATCAAAGGGCTCCCCAGACTCCTCTTTTACGCTGCTGCTACTCTCTGTTTATAATCTATGTATAGTCACTATAACACTAACCACATGTACATATTATCTCAACTAACCGGTACCTGCTGTATATAGCCTCGCTTGTTATTTTACTGCTGCTGTTTAATTATTTGCTACTTTTATTTTCTATTTTTTTCTTAAATTCTTAAATCATTTTTGGTTAAGGGCTTGTAAGTAAGCATTTCCATGTAAGGTCTACATACACCTGTTGTATTCGGCACATGTGACAAATAACATTTGATTTGATTTGATTTGAACGATGGGACCTTATATAGAAAGATGTGTTCCTTTCCAAATCATGTGCAATCAATTGATTTTACCACAGGTGGACTCCAATCAAGTTGTAGAAACATCTCACGGATGATCATTGAAAACAGGATGCACCTGAGCTCAATTTCGAGGCTCATATCAACGGGTTAAAGTATCTCTGTGTTTTACTTTTAATACATTTGCAAAAAATGATAAAAACCTGTTTTTGTTTTGTCATTATGGGGTATTATGTGTAGATTGATGAAAATGTTTTTTTAATACATTTTAGAATGAGGCTGTAACGTAACAAAATGTGGAAAAAGTCAAAGGGTCTGAATACTTTCCAAATGCACTGTACATAATTGATCCAGACTATTGTTTGACTTGGGCAGGAGCTCACCGGAGCTGAGTACCAGAACCTCAAATGTGCTACTGCTAGAGCTCCTGTAACCGCTTGTAGAATATTAGCTAATAAGCATTGTGAAGCTCCTGCACCTAAATATAAACAGTACCGGCACCCAAAATGAGTACAGGCACCTATTTCAATCAAGTCAATCACTGGTCCAAGTCATTCTAATTAGGTGTGATACTTGAGAGAATATACTTTGAATGTAATGTTTCTGTTACTGCAAATTAAACAATTGGTCATATAATTAATTATGCAGGCTTTAATTGTGTTTAGGTATCAGGTTCAGAGGTCAAAGTTTGTGGTTGGAGGAGCTGACTGTATCAAATCAAGACAAAGTCATGGAGGGACTGTGCAGTTGGGTAGTAACATTTCCAGCAAGCAGAGTGGTGGTGGTATACCACATAGCCACAATAGGGGTATTATAAAAGTCTCAAGTCAGTTAGTTTTCTTTGACCAAAGGACATGCTCTTTGAGGGCATGTTCTTCAACTACACCACTGCAAACATTAGATTAAACATTGCAGCATTATGTAACTTTTATATAACCATGATATAAAGGCCTACGGTGATGGAGGTAGGCCAACTGTGTTCCACTCTGGCCGTAGATCCTCTGATTTCCTCTTTGATTCCAATGTCTGTCTGTGTATATTCGGACATGTCGTATGAAACGTTTTTTTAAAGATCCTCCCACATTAAACCAACCTAATTATCCTGGTTGTTTCTTCTGGGAAGTATCAATCTGGAAACTCATGGATGTTGATGGGATTTTCCCCTTTTTTATTCCCAATCCATTCAGCATGACATCAGTGTTTACGTGTCAACCTCTATTTTGGTTAAGACATCAATTATGTCTGTTATTGCAGGCAGTATTGTGATTGTAATATTGTTTTCAGGGGAAAGGCACATTGCCATTAAAGTTATTATTTAGGTCCTAGAATGTATGCTTCCAAACATAAAGGTACATTCATATTATAGATTATATAGGCTGCATTAAATGATAGCATATGATTCCAAAAGAATACACTTGCAACAGTCCTGTGGTTAACCGACACATTTTGCAATGTTGCAATGGTTTTTCACAATTTTACCACTAAAGATTTGGAAATGACCCTTGATGTCTGAGAAGAAACACAATATGCAGCCTTGAACTGTTCAGTTAAAAGGTTGATGCTTCTCAGAGGAATGTTGGCATGCCATATTGTTTGTAGTTTAGAAGTATAAGAACATTTTGGTTTTAACCGAATCCTCTGATCTTGTACTTGAATTGCCTGTGTTTTTACTGTATAGACTATTGGCGATATAACCATGACAACAGTGACTGTTGCTACTTTACATGCCTAATCCAAAAATGTATTAAGAATTTACCCAAAGATTTGTATAACTAAACCAAGATAGACCACAGCCTGTCATTTCCAATGGGAACAAATGAGTCATAGTGTGTAGAACAAGCAAGGCAGGGGGCAGAGCCAAGCACCAGCTAGCAAGATCCTATTGGCGCATTTTAGCATGACCTGCATATTTCCGTTAGGGAACGCCTACTATGTGAAGTGCACATGTTCAATAACTCAAGGAGTGCCTTTAGAAGGGTTGCCTTTGCACTCCTTCTAAACAACTCAATTTAAAAAAAACTTTTGCAAAGGGTAAAGTCTACAAACCTTAGTCAACTCTGTTCATAACAAATTATAAGTTTTGGGAACAGAAAACTGTATTGAAATCAAATGTTTCATCAATGAGAAAATTTGCAGAATGTCGGCCAAAATCCATCTCGTTCCATCTTCTCCCACTGCCTGACAGTGGGCTTGCTCTCACTACCATATTTTGTAGTGAGTGGAAACGCCAAGTGGATGCTTCACATTTAAACATCCAGTGAAATATCTGTCTCCTTGTTGTATCTGGGATTTACCTCTACAAGATGGGCAAATGGGTTTTCCTTTCAATTCAATAGTATTGAATCTGAAAGACAGGTCACAGAGAGGGGAGAGGCCTCCATAACCATAGCTACTAGCTTTTCAAATAAAACACTGTTGTAGTGAGAGCTAGAGGAGAACATGTTTTCATGTAACTGATGGAAAATCGTAAGACGTTGACAGTATAAAGTCTAAAGGTGACACTTTTGCATTATGCCTCCTTCTAAAGTACTCAAGCCACTTCAAATGAACACCTTAATCAATATGATGACTACATTAAACAACAGGATCTCCAAAAAGCATGTACTGGTATAACAAATATCCACTTTCTCTTGTAGTTCTATCACAGTCATCATTACAGTAAACCTGATGGCGGTCTGTTGCGGTTGAGTAAAATGTTTGCCATTGACCAATCATTACACCTGACAAACAACAAATGAGGAACATTAACCTGCAGTATCATTGCATTCATTGGTAATGTCTCAATATGACCAATGATAAGATTTACAGATTAGGCGACTTGTGATATTTCACAATACAGCATCACCTTTTCAAACCTCACATTTTGAAAAGCTATTATTTTATGACTTTGTACTTCAAACAATAATGAGATGATATTATTTATTAGCAGGAAGTATAACAGGAATGTGTATGGTCATAGTGGGGTGCGAAGTAATTGGAAGTGTGTGTGTGTGTGTGTGTGTGTGTGTGTGTGTGTGTGTGTGTGTGTGTGTGTGTGTGTGTGTGTGTGTGTGTGTGTGTGTGTGTGTGTGTGTGTGTGTGTGTGTGTGTGTGTGTGTGTGTGTGTGTGTGTGTGTGTGTGTGTGTGTGTGTCCATTCATGGATGCAGAAACAGAGTGAGAGAGGGAGACAGAGGAGGAAAGGGAGGATGCTGGGTGGCGGAAGCTCTGCTCGGTGCTGATAAAAGCAGCGTTGGGTGCTTATGAAGGGAGCTGCTAACTGCTGTGGTTTTAAGCCTGAGATGGGGAGAGGGGAGCAGCCCATGCTATCACATTGTCCCTTAAACCTCCCTGCCTTGTACCGTCCGTTGCACAATGCTGGGCGATGTCTACTGTCCACTAACTGTGAACACACATTGATATTTACTTAGGAATTGGGCTGGGGTTTATGTTGAATAGTATCATCATTGCTATTGGTCCATGTCCTGTCTCTGAACATGATGTATTGTTGATATACTTGTGGTGATGCATGACATTCCCCTCCATGGTATCAATAAAGTACTACTACTGCGACTATTTCTACTTTCCATGTCATCTCTCTATTCCTTTCTCTTCCAAGCAGTTACTGGCTCATTGTTCCCTTCTTCAGACCACAACCAGGAGAAACAAACAGAATCATGTTGTTCAGTGCTGAGGTATTTTTTCCGCTCGAATCATATACAGCATATTTTGGGATTGTTAAAGCATGACATCCAATACCGCACCTCTTCCTCTCTAATGACACAATGGTGACAATAATTTAAAAAATACCTATTTAGAGGAATAAGGGGAAAACACATTATTAATCATGGAGTAGAATGAGTAGGACATGCACCTCTTCTTCATATTGGTGTCCTTTAGTAGGGGTTTCTTTGCAGCAATTCGACCATGAAGGCCGGATTCACGCAGTCTCCTCTAAACAGTTGATGTTGAGATGTGTCTGTTACTTGAATTCTGTGAAACATTTATGTGGGCTGCAATCTGAGGTGCAGTTAACTCTAATGAACTTATCCTCTGCACCAGAGGTAACTCTGGGTCTTCTTTTCCTGTGGCGGTCCTCATGAGAGCCAGTTTCATCATAGCTCTTGGTGGTTTTTGCGACTGTACTTGAAGAAACTTTCAAAGTTCTTAGAATTTTCCACATTGACTGAAATTCATGTCTTAGAGTAATGATGGACTGTTGTTTCTCTTTGCTTATGTGAGCTGTTCTTGCCATACTATGGACTTGGTCTTTTACCAAATAGAGCTATCTTCTGTATACCTCCCCCTACCTTGTCACAACACAACTGATTGGCTCAGACGCATTAAGAAGGAAAGAAATTCCACAAATTAACTTTTAGAAAGGCACACTTGTTAATTGAAATGCATTCCAGGTGACTACCTCATGAAGCTGGTTTAGAGAATGCCAAGAGTGTGCAAAGCTGTCATTAAGGCAAAGGGTGGGATTTTGAATCTCAAATATAAAATATATTTGGATTTGTTTAACACTTTTTTGGTTATGATTCCATGTGTTATTTCATGGTTTTTATGTTTTCACTATTATAATACAATGTAGAAAATAGTAAAAATAAATAAAAACCTTGAATGAGAAGGGTAATATTTAATGAAGCTGCCAGTTGAGGACTTGTGAGGCGTCTGTTTCTCACACTAGACACTTTAATGTACCTGTACTCTTGCTCAGTTGTGCACCGGGGCCTCCCACTTCTCTTTCTTATCAGGTTAGAGCCAATCTGCACTGTTCTGTGAAGGGAGTAGTACACAGCGTTGTACGAGATCTTCAGTTCCTTGGCAATTTCTCGCATGGAATAGCCTTCATTTCTCAGAACAAGAATAGACTGACAAGTTTCAGAAGAAAGGTCTTTGTTTCTGACCATTTTGAGCCGGTAATCGAACCCACAAATGCTGATGCTCCAGATACTCAATTCGTCTAAAGAAGGCAAGTTTTATTGCTTCCTTAATCAGCACGACAGTTTTCAGCTGTACTAACATAATTGCAAAAGGGTTTTCTAATGATCAATTAGCCTTTTAAAAGTTAAACTTGGATTAGCTAACACAACATGCCATTGAAACACAGGTGTGATGGTTGCTGATAATGGGCCTCTGTACGCCTATGTAGATCGGCAATTTCCAGCTACAATAGTCATTTACAACATTAACAATGTCTACACTGTATTTCGGATCAATTTGATGTTATTTTAAATTGACAAAAATGTGCTTTTCTTTCAAAAACACTGACCTTTCTAAGTGAACCCAAACTTTTGAACGGTAGTGTATATATGTACAGTATATATGTATATGATGGGATGTATGGACATTATGGACAGTATATGGATAGAATATGTAGTATATCTGAAGAATAGTATATGTACAGCAATAGTTGAATAGGTTGGCCTTGACTAGAATACAGTATATAAATATGAAGTCAGTTAAACAGTATGTAAACACTATTAAAGTGACCAGTGTTCTATGACTATGTACATATGGCAGCAGCCTCTAAGTTGCATGGTAGTGTAACCGGGCGGTAGCCGACTAGTGACAGTGGCCAAGTTCAGGGCAGGCTACTGGGTGGTGGTCAGTTAGTGGTGACTATTTAACAGTCTGATGGCCTTGAGATATAATCTGTTTTTCAGGCTCTGTCCCAGCTTTGATGCACCTGTACGGACCTCGACTTCTGGATGATAGCGGGGTGAACAAGCCGTGCCTCTGGGGCCAAGGGGACAGGGACAAAGGAATAAATAAATAGTGAGTTTGGGGGATTATACTCAGATGTTATGCAAATAATGGGAATGGACAAGAAATCTTAGCAAAATCAAGAGACACTTTAAAGCAGAACAAATTGAAAAGTACTTACCCAAGATGTCAAAGACCAATTGCTGCAAACAAACACCACCACAAAGAGAGGGCGTTGAGCTAGGAACTGCAATTAGGGTGAAAACCATTGTGGTTTGGGTAATAACAGCCTAGTCTTTGGCATCCTTAGGAGGTGGGTGAGTAGGGGGCTGGGTGCTAGGAAGCCGAGAAGTTGGGAAGTCCCTTCTCTCTCTGATTCCTGGTAGACACCCACCTCTCTTGACTCTGTCAGCCACCTACTTGTTAATTTTTTTTAGAACAATGACACAAAAACATCATCATAATCTGTGGCTTGGAGCTGGGATCTGACTTGATAATATGACTTTTTAAAACTTCTGCCATGTTCTTTTATGTGTACTATTAGAATTACACTGAGTGTACAAAACATTAGGACACCTTCATAATTTTGAGTTGCCCTCAGAACAGTCTCACTTCGTTGGGGCATGGACTCTACAAGGCATCGAAAGCATTCCACAAGGCCCATGTTGACATCAATGCTTCCCACAGTTGTGTCAATGTTGCTGGATGTCCTTTGGGTGGTGGACCATTCTTGATACACATGGAAAACTGTTGAGTGTGAAAAACCCAGCAGGGTTGCAGTTCTTAACTAATTCAAATCGGTGTGCCTGGCCCCTACTACCATACCCTCGTTCAAAGGCACTTCAATCTTTTGTCTTGCCCATTCACCCTATGAATGGCACACATGCACAATCCATGTCTCAATTGTCTCAAGCCTTAAACATCCTTCTTTAACTTGTCTTCTCCCCTTCATCTACACACTAATTGAAGTCGATTTAAGAAGTGACATCAATAAGGAATCATAGCTAGGTGTTCCTAATATGTTGTACTCTCAGTGTATGTTCCTTGTGATTTACAAATATGACTGGTTTCTTGTTTCTTTATTCAACGTTTTGGAAATATGAACCCCACCTTTATAAATCGATTTAGTACAATTCCCCTGTCATGTTGTTTTTTGGAAAAACATTCATGTTGCATGTCGTTACTATGCATCCAGATTTGGAACATGAGAATACCACTCCAGCACTTTGGACGACCGCTATATGAACATTACTGCACAGAAGTAAAACTACTCCACCAAGCTCATCAAATAATCGAGAAGAGTTAATTTGGCTTATTACCTATTAACAATTCCTGTATGTGTATAGATAAGTCTAGTAAAATATCCACCATGCTAGTGTTACTCATTAGACAGGCTAGGCTTGTCTTTATAAATAGTGTGTTAGATTGGGGCAGTGTTGGGGAGAGTTTTGTAAGTCACGCTCCTCTCCATTCTCCCCCTGCTCCTCTCTCCCCCTCAGTGGTTGCTCTGCCAGATATAAGAACAATGTAGCCTTTCTTACCTGGTGGAGGTGTACATTCCATCCCTACTAAACTAAGTCTCAATCCAGCCTGTCTGCAACTCACCCCCGTCCCCCACTTGCACAGGGCCCTCTCTAACAGCAATCAATACCAGGGTGGTTTAACTCCAGGTGCTCCAGAACACACTCCACAAACCTCTCCTTTCAGAGGACTTCTGAGGGAAGCTTTCTTATAGGCCTTTCATACGCAGCGGACTCGCTGACTCGCGATCAGCTAGATTTGTATAAGGATTTGTGCATCATGTTGTATCATGTCTACGAGTAATACCGGTTAATTAGTCCGTGAATATAGGCAACATGTAGATTAAACATCTATTCATCCTAGCTAAGACTAATTTGTCTTTGTTTTAAAAGGTAACAAGGGGTTGTTTGGGGGTATGCCGTGTCCTTGGTCTGTGGTTTTCTCTTGTGGGGAAAAAGGGATTTTTTGTTGTTGTCAGAGTGCAAGTGTTTTATTAATGATAGAAGCTAAAAACTGTGGTGTGGTTGCTTTACAGGAAAGTTGCTTACATCGGAGGCAGAGACACCCCTTTTCTGCTGGGGACTGTCTATGTAGCAGAGCAGAGAGCTAGAGATTGGCAGAGAGAGAAACACAGAAAGAGAGAGAGAGAGAGAGAGAGAGAGAGAGAGAGAGAGAGAGAGAGAGAGAGAGAGAGAGAGAGAGAGAGAGAAAGAGTGAAAGCACATGCACTCCCTATAATGGTCGGTTAAAAGTGGACACGTTCACCTTCGTCCTCACAAAATTGAATATAAAGTCATTTTATTCATCTCTACCTGGATTATTATGTGTCATTCTGAAGAGTTTTGTCTCCCGAACACGTGTTGAAGACTCAGAGACATGTTGCTCAGGTATGTTCTTTCTCCAGCTTTTTTTCATTGCCTGATAATGCTACTTCTGTCATGTTTTAAATATACCCTGTTTTTCCTTTTTCATACATTCATTATTACCTTGTCATCACTGTGCAAAACAGGTTCTCAAAGATATTAGAAGCAATTGATAGCTGGTTATTCAACAAACATAATCCCCTTGACAACATACAACTGACAATCAATTGCCACTAAATTCAAAAATAGTCACAAGCATATAATAAAAACATTATGCAAATGCCCAATATGAAGAACAAGCATATATTTATAATCAAACTGTCATCCTAGTAGCCTATATATTGAGTAGACAGTATTTAGGCCAGATAACTTATTTAGCCATTAATTTATCTCCAGTTAGTAAATGACCTATTAACTGTTACTATTCAAGTCTTATTTGTACTCTTCAGGAATTAGTGTCATGGTTACCTACTGACCATTTCTAAAATATTACTCTTCAGAACTACATAATGCATCCTTTTCTCTTGTCCACAATACTCTGGGTTAGCATTGCTGCCCTTGCGCCTAGTATCGTGAGTAAAAAATGTATGCTGAGTAGTAGGATTGTGATATTCATGTATAGCCCACCACTCTGAGCTGTTTTTGTCTTAATGCAACACCTGATGTAAGATCTGTAAGACCTGGTTGATAGCCAGGCCAGGCGACTTTATCTGCCCCTCAGTACTACAGGAAACAGCCTTCACCACAAACATAACAGTGGTTATGGCAGGATATGAGTTACAAGCCCATCTACGTTGTTTATGCTATGCATGGGAACCTGTAGCTACAGATCACAGAGTACAAATACAAAGATGGATGACCATGTAGTGGTTTGATGAATTAGGTGACGGTATTTACTGGGATAATGTCACATTTTTGCAATAATGTTCAGGTGAGAGCCATCACCTCCGAGCTGTGTGAGAGTGACATGCGAATGTGTGAGCCAAAGTAATGAATCAAGTTTTCTTCTCTGAAGCAGCAATGTATCCTATGTTGTAAATTACATACTTTATCACTAAGATCTTTAAATCAGGAAAACTTGGAATATACAGATTGCTTGAAAATATTTTGTGTTGCCGGGGAGATGAGATTTATTTTTATTTTTAAATAAAGTAAATAAACAATTGTGGTAATGGAAGATGGAATGGTCATCATTGTGCTGTTGCAGAGGATTCCTGCTCTGTTCCTGAGTATAAATAAGTCGCTTGAATGACGTTGAGTTCCAAACAAAGCCAGTGAGGAATGCCAGTAAATGCTGGAAGATGCATAACTTAGTTTTTGCCTGTTGCCTCTCATCATCCAAAGTATCTTAGTCAGTATCTATAGTGCCAACAACAATACATAAAACTAAATATGAAATTCATGTGTGGTACAATGACTATAAAAACCAGGACAATGTACTGTCTGCTACTCTCAAATGAGCACTTATTAATGGGAATGTCCCAGATGTATGTCCACTATCATCATTACTGATCCAGAGCGCCTACAGAGGGATAAAATACATTACATCTTATAAAGCATTTAAAAGGTTAAAACATTTATTAAGGTTATCAAGCCCTCCCTGACTTTCAATTTACACTAAGAAGCATAGGCCTGACTGAATAGGCCCCAGCCCCTGTTTACTGCTGCAGAGGGAGCGCTGTGCTGTCTCCCAGCAGATTGTCTTATCAGTGACTGACATAGTAGCACCACAGCTCAGCTGATAGGAGGGATCCAGCCCAACGGAACTCTGTGTGCCTGGTCGTCGCATGTCCCAAACAGTTCAACACAGAACATCACCCAAACACACATCTAGTACATGTAGCCATCTCTAGTGGGTCTACCTTTATGGTATGTGCATCTTTCTGCAGTATGAAATGAGGTGTGTGTTCAGTTTACGGAGGTGATGAATACACCAGGTTATCTTCAAGGATTGTAACATGTAGTGTTTTTCTTAGATAAGGTGAGACTTCTAGTGTTTTTCCTTTGTGTGTTAGCATCTATGTATTGAATCAATAGAGACGAGTTCAGCATGTAATCAGTGTATTCTGATGGCTAAATAAAAATGAAAAAAACTGATAATAATCGTTGTTTCTGTCGGTCTGTTCCAGGAGGATTCCCTGCAACCACAGCCAGTCCTGAATGTGTGCAGCAGCCAACTATATACTCCCACTGAGCAGACAAAGTGAGGTGGGTGAAATCATGTAATGAAATAGACCGTTGAGACAACGTTGTGTGGTGGTTGTGTATTTGCTGGGCATCGGATTCTTTCTTGTGAAAAAGGGTTTAGTTTTGTGTTCAACTATTTAAAGAAGCAAGTAATCATTACATTTTTCATGTTGTAAGTATAAATACTGTCAAAATAGGGTTGTAAAATAAAGCATAAAAATGCCATAACTCAAGGATATCTAAGATTTACAGCATTTACCAATTCATTCTCCAGGGCTTGGCGAATCCGGGCAGGCTGTGTGGGGGGGTGTCGATGCCCACCCATGCCCCTGGAGCCCGGTCACGTGGAGCCCCCCACGACCCAGAGATGGACCTGGCCTGGCAGGAACTGATGGCCATCACAGATCTTCAGGTAGGAGGATGAGTATTCAATAGCCTGATAATTATGTAACCATATAGCTGAAATGTGATTTGCGTTTGATTGAAAGCCTCTCTCTTCTGCCTACATCAGCTGGTTATGTAGCCATAGCGATATGGAAAACTATAGCTATTGTTTTTAATGATATCCTTACTGTGTGAGATGCAATTTCATACTATTGGCCTCTCTTAGCAAAACACTCCCATGGCAGTGAATTAGGCAACCACAAACAGACAGACAGAAAAGAGAAAATGACACAATCTTGCAAACCAACCACAGTAGTGTCAAGTTTATGTATACACATTTAATCTAAGGAAAGGCTCTGTATTCCCACTTAAAAAGTAACACACACTTGACAATGGGCCACTTGAGTTATGACAAGATGAAGAGACAGGGAGTGGGGGCAAGCACAGCACTGCACTGTACATCGCAAGCAGCCCCTTGCACAGCACAATGACCACCTGTTTCCACATGAAACTTGATAACACACCTAAGAGAGACTTGCATGGGCAGCATGAGCTATGGGTGTATACCAAGGTGGGGGTGACCTGTGTGCTATGTGTGTATACCAAGGTGGGGGTGACCTGTGTGCTATGGGTGTATACCAAGGTGGGGGTGACCTGTGTGCTATGGGTGTATACCAAGGTGGGGGTGACCTGTGTGCTATGGGTGTATACCAAGGTGGGGGTGAACTGTGTACTATGGGTGTATACCAAGGTGGGGGTGACCTGTGTGCTATGGGTGTATACCAAGGTGGGGGTGACCTGTGTGCTATGGGTGTATACCAAGGTGGGGGTGACCTGTGTGCTATGGGTGTATACCAAGGTGGGGGTGACCTGTGTGCTATGGGTGCATACCAAGGTGGGGGTGAACTGTGTGCTATGGGTGTATACCAAGGTGGGGGTGAACTGTGTGCATACCAAGGTGGGGGTGAACTGTGTGCTATGGGTGCATACCAAGGTGGGGGTGACCTGGTGCTATGGGTGCTTACCAAGGTGGGGGTGAACTGTGTACTATGGGTGTATACCAAGGTGGGGGTGAACTGTGTGCTATGGTGGGGGTGACCTGTGTGCATACCAAGGTTGGGGTGAACTGTGTGCTATGGGTGTATACCAAGGTGGGGGTGACCTGTGTGCTATGGGTGCATACCAAGGTGGGGGTGAACTGTGTGCTATGGGTGTATACCAAGTTGGGGGTGAACTGTGTGCTATGGGTGTATACCAAGGTGGGGGTAAACTTTGTGCTATGGGTGCATACCAAGGTGGGGGTGAACTGTGTGCTATGGGTGTATACCAAGGTGGGGGTGAACTTTGTGCTATGGGTGTATACCAAGTTGGGGGTGAACTGTGTACTATGGGTGTATACCAAGGTGGGGGTGAACTGTGTACTATGGGTGTATACCAAGGTGGGAGTGAACTGTGTACTATGGGTGTATACCAAGGTGGGGGTGAACTGTGTACTATGGGTGTATACCAAGGTGGGGGTGAACTGTGTACTATGGGTGTATACCAAGGTGGGGGTGAACTGTGTACTATGGGTGTATACCAAGGTGGGGGTGAACTTTGTGCTATGGGTGCATACCAAGGTGGGGGTGAACTGTGTGCTATGGGTGTATACCAAGGTGGGGGTGACCTGTGTGTATACCAAGGTTGGGGTGAACTGTGTGCTATGGGTGTATACCAAGGTGGGGGTGACCTGTGTGCTATGGGTGCATACCAAGGTGGGGGTGAACTGTGTGCTATGGGTGTATACCAAGATGGGAGTGAACTGTGCTATGGGTGTATACCAAGGTGGGGGTGACCTGTGTGCATACCAAGTTGGGGGTGAACTGTGTGCATACCAAGGTGGGGGTGAACTGTGTGCTATGGGCAGCAGGTGACTTATAGGTAAGATAGCCAGCCAGCCAGCCCCCCCCCCCCCCCCACAGCTTTAGAGTTATTTCTTATACTCATTCCCGTAGATGATTTATTCATTCTCCTATGAAATTATATTTTGCATGTTCACAAATACACATAGCAATTTAAACCTCAGGGATAAACATGTATAATTATTTTGTCTTATACATAAAGTAATATAGTAATGATAAACTAATGAAAAGAGAAAGCATCAACTAATGATTCTTACTTTGTTTTCCATTTTAGGATTTTGAGGTCCCCCATGATGGCCCATATGAAAGTATTCAGTACCATCCCACAGAGCCACCTAGATCTCTGGGAAGTTATAGCATAGCTCAGTCTCACTCTCATACACAGTCTCTCCCCTGTTGTGGTGAGACAAACCGTGATGTTGCATATGAGGGAACCTACTCTGATGTAATGCCAGCCTGCCAGCATCAGGATACCAGTGAATTAACTGAGGCATTGTACAGACATTCTGGAACTCATTCTGGAGCCCAGCTGAATCCCAGAGTTCTGAACCCTCTGCCACCACCGCAGATGAATTTTCTAGAACAAATGAGTCTGATGAGTGTCAGTGGTGAGGGGTCTGCTGGAAAAGACAATGCTGGCCTCTCTCAAGGTTCGAGTCGACACATGCTAGGGACTGATCACAGGCAGGGCAAACACCAACCATGCACTGTGGATGATCTGGAGTCTGACTCGGGCCTATCGCTGGGGTCTAGCCCACCGCTGGCCTCACCGGATGATGTCATGACCGGCGTACCTGCTTGTTCAAGCACAGAGGTTGGTCTGAACTATAGTCACAGGGGGATGGAGAGTATGGGTGAGCAAGGTAGGAGAGCTAGCCTCCTTTACTCCTTGGATTATCAGCAGCATCCTACCCAGTCCTACCCCTACGCAGGGCCGCACCCCTCTTACTTCCCTGTAACACAACCATCCCAAATGCAACCACAGCCTCACTTCCTGCCTCCCATGTCAATGAAACATCAACAGGGTTTACAGAGTGCATTGAATGACTTGCACCTTAACAGCTCTGTCAGCATAGGGAGCTCTTCTCAAGCGTTTTATGTAAAACCCAGAGGCAACCCTCCTGTCCCTCTGAGCCGGGACGAACGCAGAGCTCACGCCCTCAAGATCCCTTTCCCTCTGGGGAAGATCATCAACCTACCTGTGGATGACTTCAACGAGCTCCTGACCAAGTACACGCTCACAGACTCCCAACTCGCCCTTGTCAGAGACATCCGCCGGCGGGGGAAGAACAAGGTGGCGGCTCAGAACTGCAGGAAGAGGAAGCTGGAGAATATAGTTTACCTGGAGGGAGAGTTGGGTCAACTGCAGGCTCAGAGGGATCACCTGGCCAGAGAGAGAATGGAGTTCCAACGCAATCTGGCTATTGTTAAACACCGCCTCACAGACTTGTATGCGGAAGTGTTCTCTCAGCTCCGGGATGAGGATGGACATCCCTACTCTATAGAGGACTACTCTCTACAGCAGACCCCTGATGGGAACGTATACCTGGTGCCACGTACTGACGTGTTGGATGGAGAATAATGTAAAGATGAAATCTATTGGACAGCTATTGTATACTGCCTCACTGTTTATATACCATTATGAAATGTTGATACATCTACAGTACAGTAAGAGCCATTAAGTATACTGAACAAAAATATAAAACGCAACAATTTCAAAGAGTTTCACTAAGTTACAGTTCATAGAAGTTAATTTAAAATAGATCAATTAGGCCCTAATCTATGGATTTCATGACTGGGAATAGAGATATGCATCTGTAGGGCACATACCTTTATAAACATTTTTTTTGAATGGGCCTCAGGATCTCACCACAGTATCACTGTGCATTCAAACTGCCATTGCCAAATGCAATTGTGTTCATTGTCCGTAGCTTGCCTGCCCATACCATAACCCCACTATGGTTCACTCTGACATCAGCAAACCACTCGCCCACACACGTTGTCTGCGGTTGTGAGGCAGGTTGCGCGTACTGCCGAGCTGTTTAATCAGCTTCTTGAAATGCCACACCTGAGTTGGAAGGATTATCTTGGCAAACAGTAATGCTCAAACATTTTTGTGCATCTTATTTCAGCTCATGAAACATGGGACCAACATGTTAATGTTTAAAGTGTATGGCAGCTAAAAGTTATTCTTTCAGATACTGTGCTCATGTACAAGCGAGTCAATAGTTAGTTACAAGTGAAGTCATATGGCTATGCTTGTTCTGGATACATGTTATTCAATGGTTAAGACCAGTGCCTTCAGAAATTATTTATACCCCTTGACGTAATCCATATTTATTGAAAAATGAAATTTCACACAAGTATTCACACCCAAATCAAAAGCTGATCCAAGTCAAAACTAGGCCACCCACATTCAATGTAGTCTTGGTAAGCAACTCGTGTATGTTGTATGGCTGCGTTTGTCATTGTCCTGCTTAAAGGTGATTTTGCCTCAGGGTCTGACGGAAAGCAGACAACCAGATTTCCTTTAGGTTTTGCCAGTGCTCAATTCCATTGAACTAGAGAGAGAAAAAAAAAGTAGTCCTTGCGGATAAGAACACCCATAACATGATGCCGCCACAACTGTACTTAAGTGTCCAAATTGCCAAGCATAACACTATTCAGGGCATAGTAATATCTTGCCAACCGGATGCATGGTTGGAATATTTGTTCTATACAGGCTTCCTTTTCACTCATTTAGGTTAGCATTGTGGAGTATCAATGTTGATCCAGCCTCAGTGTCCTCCCATCAGCCATTACAGTTTAAGTCATTGGCCACCATCTCCAGCAACAGAGTTTTGAAGGACACCTGTATCTTTGTGTAATTAGTAATGTCACCATGTGCAAAGTGAGATTCAATAACTCCCTGGTCTTGATGTTAGAAATGCACTGCTCAATCTCAAAGATAATTTTATGTGTGGGGTACAGAGATGAGGTAGCCATTCAAGTCATACTTACTGCACACAAGTCCATGCAACTACCTAAGCAAATTTACTCTGCAAAATAGTCACTCCCACATTAGTGGTCGACATCTTTACACATGTCAAGAAACAATTCCACTGACATGGGGTATTGGTGTAGGACAGTGACGAAGTTGCAATTCATTCCATGAAAGTTCAGGCTGTAACACAAGGTTGAAAAACTCAAATGATGTGCAAACTTCCTGAAAGTGCCATGTCATCCAATCAAGACATACATTTGGGGAAATTATATTATGTCCCTGCATGAATTGTATTAGAGGATGAGAATGGTTTACCATCTATGCAGCCGTTTAAGCGTAGTATTGAGCAAATGACAGACAAAAATAGAAGATTTATGTAAAAATATTTTATTGATAAACAGATGTGGGTAAAAAAACAAGTTAAATCCTGCACAGCAGTAACAAAAATACGACCATTGCATTTCTCCAGGCACCCTAAAACAGAAGACAAAATCACAGCCTTAGAGATGAGGCTTCAGATATTCTCCCACAATAAAAATTGTGAATATTTCCAACCGTTAAACAGTCACTTACCTTGTACAATGTTACGGTGTGCAACGTCATCATGCTTTCAGTAGCAGTCCTTCAGAGCAGTTAGTTTCCTAGGAAATATCAGAAGAAAAGGAGACTGAGACGATACAACATTGAAAGGCGTTAGTCTGTTACCATTTCAGAAGTTTGACTGCCAACATAAGCATGCATTACAAGGATTGTAGCATATCTTTACGAGTAGTGCCAAAGGTCGATGCCCCTTGTATTACCAGATGAACAGGGGGCGGTGATTTGTATTAAAACATCTCTGCACATCCAAATAAACTGTACATGGTCATGAATGCTATACTATTCATGTCTACATTAACTACAAGAGTTTTGCGCGTACTAACTACAGAACATGTTATTTAAACTAACAGTAGTTGGAAAAGTCTCCTTACCCACAGACAGCATTTAAGCCATTTGGTAGCGGCTGCCTGCTAGTCTCATGCCTTCTTGCTACTCACTCTCCCCTGCTTCACACTGCTCCTGTCAGGCGATGGGCTGTTTACTATGACTCGCCCTCAGCTCAGCTGGCTTCCATGGCTGGCTAGCCTCAAGACTGCATCATGTAAGCTAGCCTTTGCTGGCAGGTGTGCTGTATGACAGGCGAGTGATCTAGCCAGCCAACTCAAAATCTCCGGTGCAGTTCTCAAAGAGATCATGAACTGTTGACTGAGTATTATACTAGCATAACTTAATCCATTGGGGCCGTGTTCAGCAAAGACTTCAAAGCTATGGTATCACTTTGTCAAACCTTCCTTTGAGTGATGTGCTGGATACATGTTATTTTCTACATTCTGTAGTATGTGCATTGGAAGAGACTAAGGACGTCCCACGCAAGAAATAAATAAAACATGGGGCATGGCAAGTCTCCATTGACAAGTGGTACTTTTCTTCAAGAGTCATTGACCTAATCCAGTCGTGTGGACCTGTATTTGTTCTAATGCATTAATACCCAAACCAGAAAACACCCTCCCCCTCATTCCCCTAAAAGACACTAACAAGACTGAACGCCAGTTTAAAAAAAACTGAAAGGTGGTTTATTTCAACTTGATTGGTTGCAGTTACACAAAAATAAAAACGACTCAAAGAAAAACTACATAAAACCTCATTGGAATGCTTGCTTTCCAGAAACATCAAATAATCCTGTTTGACAACACAGAAAAACGAATGAAGCCCCTCCATGATTTCTCTATTGTACACATCTCTTCTTGTAGCAGATGTAACCTGCCACATCTGTTTGGCTGAGCAGATCTAGGTTGTAAACATGCAGCTGCCCTGTCACTTGTCTCGCTCTCCTCTCCTAAGTACTGAGTCCTGTTGAACAATATGGAACAACATCAAGTTAAACTGTGTACTGACTGATAGAATGACCAGAACCTACTACATGAGATCCAGAGCCAGCATTCTTAACACTTGGCTCAAGAGCTAAAAACACAACTACAAGGACTCTATGTATGTATCAAAGTGTAAAAGAATGGATCCCCTAGTTTCAGAACACTACATATTTAACAAATTCTAGAATATGCGTAAGTCTCATCTACACACATTATGTTTCAAACAGTCCCATTTAAAAACATACCTTCTGAACATTTAGAACCGTCGTCCACCGGAGCCCCCACCATATCCACCACCGCCGCCACCCCCACCTGAGCTACCTCCATAACCACCTGAAAAGAAACAAAGATTGAATCAGAAAGAGCCTCCAGAAACTCATAAAGTACAAATTAAGGTGTTAATTTACTGTCAAATGCGTTGACAAACTAACCGGTCGTCACATACTAGATTCTCTGACGAAGTACCAAACCAACACATGTTTACTTGTTGCTTAGCACTGGCTGAGCAGTTGATAGCCTGACGTGTGCCACCTACCACCATATGGGCCACTGTTCCTGCCACCGCCGCTACCCCCGCCACTGCCACCACCGCCGCCGCTGCCACCACCACCACCACCGCTGCCACCACCAAAGTTGTTACCCTTCATCGGGCCGTAGTTGGAAGCCTGGTTGTTGTAGCTGCCAAAGTCATTGTAGCCATTTCCGCCACCATTTCCGCCGCCACCACCACCACCGCCAAAGTTACCTGCACACAATTTAAAAAGTCACATTAGTGAAGATTAGTCTGGCCATTTTACACAGGCTCAAGGATATTCCCAATCATTTGTGTACAGCTCGGATAGTGTATTTCATGCATCACTTTCATCAAGTCAGCTATGACCGAGTTCTCATACTACTTCTTATTTAGTAGACCATTTCAGTTTCTGGCCCAACGCTCTTAACCGCTAGGCTACCTGCCTACACCTCTAAGGTTTTGTATGTGAAATCTCAGGTTTAATATGGTAACATTTTATGCTTACTACATGCCATTTAGAAGGGAAGTATAGGTAGATCAATACTTTAACCAAACAGAATGTAGTGTGAGAATTTGATCACAGCCTATGAAGCCATCCACTTACCAGCAACTGGTGCTGCCTCTTGTGGTGAAGCCATGGACTTACCGCCGCCAAAGTTCCCGCCGTTGCCATTGCCATTGTTGTAGTCGTTATAACCATTTCCGCCACCGTAGCCCCCACCCTGTCCTCCGCCATAACCTCCTTGTCCTCCACCGTAGCCACGGTTACCACCACCATAACCACCGGGTCCTCCTCCATAGCCACCTATAGAAAGCAAGGTTCTGGTCTAAATACATTCCCAGCAACAAGCGTACACACTACAGATATACATGGAACTCCGTGGGTTTGATTTCACTGGGGGGGGGGGGGGGGGGCAATGTAAGCGAAATGTACGCACTTTACTGTAAGTCCCTGTGGATAAGAACATCTGCTAAATTACTAAAATGTAAATGGACCAGTCTGTTGCTGAGAGTCATGTTATAGCTCTTCCTGTTGTCATTTGTCCTACAGAGCAATCCAATCTTACCATCTCCTCCCCCATAACCATTGTTGTAACCACCATCTCCACCTCCATATCCACCCCCCTCTGCCTCCTGAAACAGACGAGTCAGCATCACCTAAAGTATATTGAAACAATCACAAGTGGTTAAGTACACAGGTTCAAGCAGAGATATTGAGTGGTTCAGGACCACCACATACCCTGGCCACTGAAGTATCCATCACAGCCAAAGTCATTACCTCCGTATCCCCCACCTCTGCCATAGTTGCCACCGCCGCCACCACCGCCACCACCACCACCACGGCCTGGG
Source organism: Oncorhynchus gorbuscha (assembly GCF_021184085.1). Classification (NCBI taxonomy): domain Eukaryota; kingdom Metazoa; phylum Chordata; class Actinopteri; order Salmoniformes; family Salmonidae; genus Oncorhynchus; species Oncorhynchus gorbuscha. The sequence goes on from NC_060175.1 coordinate 92,970,790, forward strand.
AAAAAAAAATTATAAAACATTAGTACCAGACCAACCTCAGAAATAATTAAAGATTAAACCACTTGCCATGAAGAAGTCATGGACTTACCACCCCTCATACCCATTCCTGTAGTCTGCATCTCCTGTCTGGACAAGGCTTTCCTCACTTCGCAATTGTGACCGTTCAGTGTGTGGTACTTCTGAACTGGGGATAGAAGATAGACTTAAAATTACAGCAGGACACAAAAGGCCAGTGAATTTAATTATAAAGAAAGACATTCAGACCACTACTTACTAACAATCCTGTCCACTGCATCATGGTCATCAAACGTGACAAAGGCAAATCCCCTCTTCTTGCCACTGTTGCGGTCAGTCATAATGTCAATTACTTCAATCTTGCCAAATTGCTCAAAGTAGTCTCGCAGGTGGGAGTCTTCTGTGTCTTCCTTGATACCCCCAACAAATATTTTTTTCACTGTGACATGAGCACCTGGTCGGCTGGAATCCTCTCTGGACACCGCCCTCTTCGGCTCTACGAGCCTACCATCAACCTTGTGGGGACGTGCTTCCATGGCAGCGTCAACCTCATTCACACCAGCATAGGTGACAAATCCAAACCCCCTGGAGCGCTTGTTGGCTGGATCTCTCATTACCTGTTGGTAATATAGAGAGTAATGCAAAAAATATTTAACTTGCACTGATGTTCAATGTAAGTTAACCAATCAAACCCTGACTGACAATAGAAACCCATTCCGTAATACTGCAGCCAACTAGGTATAAAGGTTTCAACGGTGTACACAAACACTCACCACACAATCTGTAAGAGAGCCCCATTGTTCGAAGTGTGCTCGCAAACTCTCATCCGTGGTTTCGAAGCTCAGACCTCCGATGAACAGCTTGCGGAGCTGTTCGGGTTCACGTGGGGCCTGGACATAAAGGGAGAATGCATTTAGAGCGAAAGCAAATGAGAGCGAGCGCTACATTGTAGCGAACTAGGCCAATCTTTTTTACATATTCCTGAAGTTACTCGAAACAAGTTGTGGAGATCGAACAATAACATGATGCCGTCAGCACGGTGTAGTAAAAGAAAGGCCTTGACCACGGGTGGTGGGGGTCGACTGCGACTCCATATTGTACACCAAACAAAATATTTTTTTTAAACCGGGAAATGTGAACAAACTATCGATTAATATTATAGCAAAAGTGTAGGGTAAAACACAAAGGATACATTTAACGTCCGCTTCAAATGGCTAAACAAAAACGCCCGCTTCAAATGGCTGAACAAAACGCAAGAACAAGCAACGCCATGAGGCCTGTAGCTAAGATGGCGGCATCCCCACAATTATAGCTGCAATAGACGCTCGTGAAGGGAAAGCCATTTTGGCTAGATTGGTCAACGTGCACGATATATTAATACACTAAACGTATATATCACAAAATTGCAGGTAGATATTAATTAGAAAAACTTACCTCCTTCGACATTGTTGCTGGTAGTTTCCGATCCCTTCTTCCTTAATCGAGGACAGAAATTCTGCGACAGAGAGACGACCGTGCCTGGAAAGAAAATAGTATAATAAATAGGGACGGATACGCCTCTTGGATTCAGCAATTGGTTAGCTGTTCCCGCTGAATTATATTGTTCCCCTTCCGCTGCTACTCCGATTGGGTACTTCACAGTCAGTTATCAGCAATATCCAATAATAAAACGACACCAGCCGGGGGTGGGCGTGAGTTTACGTTTTATATTGTTTTAATGTGTACGTCAAAATACGTCATTTCAATGGAATTGATTTTCATGTTCTGGCAAGTCTGTATAAATAAACGTAATATAGTATTTGATAAAGCTTGCCAAATGATCCTGAAATGTCTGCATATTTCTTTAGTGGACATCGCTAGCCATAACATTTACTTATTAAATCACAGTTATTTAGTGTGACGCCGTCCTTGTCGTGGGCGTGCACGGTCTGCTATTGTGCTTTTGGCGCGCAAGCAAGTCGTGTGGGGAGGGGGAACAAAAAGCCCAGAAAAAGCATCCAGCCAACCGCTGAAGCTAACCGTGTGGTGGAAGAAAGCAATTTTGGTTTCCAATAAATTCATCCGAATTACAAAAGTGAGTAAAAACATGAAGCTATTTCTTAGCTAGTTAAAAAAAAAGCAGAAAGTCTTGAGGATAACGTTTGCAAAATTGCTTAGTTAGCTAACATCATCTAGCTAGCTGGTTGGGACAAACATGTTAGCTAACGTTTGTGTAGCTACACGCTTTAGACTATTTAGATTTGAATGTCCCTGTGTATCGTTTTCGAACACACTGCAATGAATTAAACGCAATTTGCTAACTAAGTACTTATTTTACCCCTATTGAGAGGAAATTGTTATGTGTATCAAATAAGTCAAATATACGCATGCCGGCTAATTTAACAGTATTGGCTGACTGAGCAAACGTTAACCTAGCGTACTTTATAATTCAATTGATTCCTTTTAAACGGACAATCAGCTGTCGGGACATGGTTGAGGAATAATGAATTTCAGCCAGGGTTTAACCTAGATGACCCTCGACAAGTTCACTAGTTTATCGGCTGTATAATTTTGATGACTTCATAGTGTGCGTAGTTAGCTAGCTATGGACAGCAGACCAGTGTAACTTTATTGCACACATTTCTAAACTTGTTTCGACGTTTGCTAGGGTCTCAAAAGTTGAGACGTGCCACTTCACTCAACCTAGGTACTGTAACCTAGCTAGCCATGGGAAAGAAGACTGAAAATGATGATGGTGCCTCAGGCTCATCTTCAGAAGAGGAAGAATTCATTGTGGAGAAGGTGCTGGACAGGAGGACGGTGAAGGGCCGAGTTGAATTCTTCCTGAAGTGGAAAGGTTATTCAGAGTAAGTCTGTTCCTCGTATGATTGTGATGCAGTGTTACTTTGACATGTTTTCAATATGAATATGCTTCCTGTAGCAGTAGCTAGCTCATTTCTACCTTTAGCCATCCAAATAAAAGAAAAATATGTCATGCCTTAAAGTATGTTTCAAAACGAGAGTCTAAAATGTTACCTCCGTGTTTTGCTGACTAAACTCCATGGTGAAGGAATATTCTGATCAACTCCACCAACAGAGTTGAGCAGAGACCAGGCTCTGGAATTTAGCTCGGACTACATCAATTCACCCAAGGTCAAGACTTCCAACCATTTTTTATTATGAAATGCCTACCATGTACCTACGTTTGTTCTCTGTAGTTGTGCGCCTTTGTTAGCTGAAAACCATACTTTTAAAATCATATGTAATCAAATACAAACAGACCGTTTCCTTGTTGAAATTCAATTGGCACATGCACATTTTCATAGCGCTACTATCCTAGAGCAACAGCAATGAGTAAACAGTGGTTGTATTTGATGAACGTTTAATGAAAAATTGTGGACTTCAGAAGACAAACATTGGTACAAGATACACGTTTCATGATACATTTTTTTTAAATGACCTTGGTCAAATTAAGTTATTCTGAGCTGAATTCCTCAACGCCTGGTCTGTTTAACTCGTTGGTGGCGTTAATCAGACACGTCACAGGTGAGTTTAGTGAGCTACTGTGTCTAATGTTCAACTCTGACTCCTACACATGGAGGGTAAACATTCTTTGGAGACTCGTAAAATGACCAATGCAGTTTTTTCCCCCTCTTCCTTCCATAATGTGGTTAAGGTAGTGGGCTTCGTGGCCATTAGCTCAGCTGCCGACCTAATATTTTAGGCCCTCCTTATGCCTGCAGAGACTATGTAGTTAAAAAATATATATTTACTGCAATTCTATACATTTTGCCATGGCTTATGCTGAGTGACCCCATGCCATGACAAAAATACTCCCGAATGCATACTTTTTAGATTCTCCCTGATTGCTGTTTTTTTTTAAATAAAGACATTATTTTCAACATGCTTTAGTTTTTTTTAGTTCACACTGAATTGTTGAAACTGTTGGGACACTAGTGTGTATACCTCCTGTCAAATGTCAAGCTTGCTTTTACAATGCATGGTTCATTGCAGAAAGCACAACACATGGGAGCCAGAGAAGAATCTTGGCTGCCCCGAGCTCATTGCTGGGTTCATGAAGACCTACAAGAAGCCTAGCAGTGGTGGTGCAACCCCCAGCAGTGGAGGATCCAAGTCCAGCGCGGGATCATCAGGCCGTAGCAAGGAAGGCAGCAGCAAGAGGAGGAACTCTGATGATGATGACGATGAGGAGGGGAGCAGCAACAAGCCCAAGCGGAAAAAAGAGGTGTGTAACCTACCTCGTTAATTGGTGTAGAAAACCCTTTTACCCCAAAATTGGTTTATATACCAGGCTAGGTTGTTTACACTAGACAAGATCTAGGTGAATTGACTGCCAGGTGCAAGTATACGAAACCAATCCTCGATTACTGAAAGGGGGTGACTTTCATTGCAATTTGTTACCCCCCCCCCCCAGCAGTGCCAAAGTTACACTTTGTTGTACAACATAAAGGTATTACTCATCTTTTCTCCAGGATGATGTCCTGATTGCGAGAGGCTTTGAGAGGGGTCTGGTACCGGAAAAGATTATTGGAGCCACAGACTCCTGTGGAGATCTCATGTTCCTCATGAAGTGGTGAGTGTTGAGTACTTAGACATTGTTGACCTTGTTATCTTTTGTTAGGTTACAATACCATAAGAATTTGTTTTCAAACTGGTGACAAACTGCTTAACTGTAGTGCTTAACTATAGTGGTTGCTCTACTGTCCTGGAGATAATAGTTTAGGTCTACCAACTTTTTGTCCTGATTGAATTTTATGACAAATTGAGTTGTCACCGTGGCAACAGGTTTGTAAATAAGGATGTTATATTTATTATTTCCTTACTCTACAGGAAGGACTCTGACGAGGCAGATCTGGTGCTAGCCAAGGAGGCCAATCACAAGTGCCCGCAGATCGTGATAGCCTTCTATGAGGAGCGCCTCACCTGGCACGAAGATGGGGACAAGAAAGAGAAGGGCGCTGTAAGCATGTGAGCGGGATGTCTTGCCACGGGAACGGTCACTGACCTCTTGCCCCCGACTCTGCAGGGACATCCTGGAGACTCGTATAGCCAGCACCAAATCACACCCTATTCCTCCCCCTTGGCCTTAACCCTTTGATGTTAACTTGTTTGAATAGTCTGCATAGGTATAATCAGTGGTGGTAAATATTCCACCGTATTGATCTGCAAACATTAAAGGATTAGGGCAAAATAGAGGGTTGGGGAGGGATTTGGTACCGACTGACAACCCCCACCCCATTGGTAATGACATAACAAAAACCACACAAACCAACGATGGAGAACACTGCCCACTTTCTCATGATTACCTCCCTCCATGCCCCAATGTACAGGCTAATATCCCTGAATAACTAACAGTTCAACCATGCCATTTTACATAGAAACTGAGAAGGATGCAGGGAGATTGTGGTTTTGGATGTGGTGAAACGGGTGCGCTCGCTACTGGGAAGGGCTTGTTTTTTTCAACCTCATGCTTCATTCTCTCACTTTGTACTTTTTGTGCAGTATTTTTTTTTTACGGCATATAATTGTGTCGGGAAGGCCGTAGTTTCTGTGGTACCCTGTCTAGGTACAGGCAGCCATATTAAGGTGACTTGAAGGTAGTTGTCTTCACTGAGATGTTAAAATGGGCAGTCTATCATAGCATGGTCCAGGGACCTGTATTCAGTGTCTGACTGCTGATCCAGTGTCTGGTCTATATATTAATTGATCTAACAGGGCAACTGATCCTCGATCAGACAATCTGTGGAAACGTTGAATGTGGGCAAAGGCCATGTTTGACACTGGGAAGCCGACAGCCTAGCAAGTCTTAAACCTTAGTTAGTTATGCAGTAGAAACAATAGAATTGTAATTATCCGATTTCCCCCTATTGGGCCACCTTGGTCAAAAAAACATCTTCTAGACTTTTTCTTCTGTAGTTTTAGTTCAACTTTGATGTTCTAAGGTAAATATGGCCCCTTTATGTAAAACTCCTTCCATGGTTTTTCTCTCAAATTTGCTAGTAGTGTGGCTGGATTGTACGTTTTTGTTTTAATCACCGTCATGTAAATATTTTAGCTCTTTTGTCCCAATGTTTTCTTTTCTGTAGCTTTGCCCTGTCAACTATGTAGCTTTGATTCCATTGCTGAGATCATGAATATATTTTAGAGTAGCCGCTTATTCCTAACTTGGAATTTGATAATTTTGATGACCTTTTAATCAGTGTCCTCACATCAAGCACAAGTAAGAAAATATTATAGATGAACTAGCCTCTGCTGAGTGCCCTAACAATCAGATGTTTTCATGGAAAGGTCCTGTGATCTGACTGGTGACACTCAATCTTAACTCCACCTCCACATTTATTGGATTGGTTGAACCGTGCAGAAAACCTCCCCCTGTCAGTTTCTTCCTCTGGTCAAGACCAGTATGTCGGGGCTCTAGTTTCAGGCAATTATTTTATGCCTGCTACAGATGAACAGAAGGGTCACTTCAAAAGTTGTGCCCGGTGTTTCAAGCCATTGTTGTTTGCAAATGTGAATGACCACTTGATTGTTGAGTATATACACAACATTATCACAGAAATGCTGAACTGTAACCAATTCTTATGATGAGAGGTTGGACAATCCATGTGCTCTGCAGTAATGTGAAACAAAACTAGCATGGATTTGATCAAGGTACGCCACCCTGTGACTAAATGTCTCAGCCAAAGTGCTCTTGTCAGTGCGCTGTATGGGAGACTGGAACAAGGCAGACAGTGTTATTTCATGGGATGCTTGTTTCTAACAATTTAAGATCATGTCAGTACTTTGGATTAAATGTTAAGTGTATTTTTTTCCCTCTTCCATCATTAAGTTGATTTTAAATGAGTTGTAGAAAGATTTTACCCCCTAGACCTTGTTTCCCATATCAACATCCACATATGTAAGGTCATGTAGTCCCGTAAGAGGCAAATATCCCAGTTCATTTGGTGTAGCCAATATATTGCTGAGTTGATGGACAGAGTCCTGTTCATCGGCTGTTCTCTAGATTTACTCGTACTCGATTTGTTCCCCTCTTGCAGTGAATTCTTAGTTTTTTGTGAATTCTGAGTTGTCTAGCCACTGTAGTCATAGAAACAACTGTTTTTTTGTAAATGACATCCTTCCGTTGAGAAACATCCCTATTCTGGACACGTGTAACAGGGTTGTACATGTTTCATGTCATTAGATTTTTTTTTTTGTGTCCTGAATAAAAACCTGTTAACTTTTTATTTTCTCACACCACTCCTTTACTTTCAAAGATTTCATTTGAAGGCATACAATTTTTTTATCATGTTTTTAAATGTGCAGCATTTGTATTACCATTTTTAATGCTCTGCAAATTTGTTTTGTCTTGTATTAAATTGTAGTAAACTGTTTCCAACATTTTAAAGGCCTGGTGATGTTTCTACTAGCTGAGTAAACTGCACTAATCATATTATACCAGCAGATGGAGCCACTTGGCATGTTACTATGGCCATGTCAGGAGATTTTTAACCAGAAATGGATGTATACTGTTTTGCCCATAAATCTTATAGCTCACATTCGAGAGCACTTACTGGATCTTCATTTATAAGAATGCAATAATTGATATGCTGTGAATAGTTGGTTGATGAATGTGTAGTCTGACTTTTCAAAAACACATTTTAATTGAACAGTACCATGTGGGTGACAGATGGGAGGAAGTATTCCTTTCATGCAACTATATGCTCTTTACATGAATTAATTAAATGGGCTATTCTCTTCCACCTGGGCTGTATGAGGCAGATTTACACAATGTTCAAACATTAGGAACACCTTTGTAATTGAGTTACATCCCCCTTTTTGCCCTCAGAACAGCTGCAAAGCTTTGGTATGTACTTTACAAGGTATTGAAATTTTTCCACAGGAATGCTGGTCATGTCGACTCCAATGCTTCCTACAGTTGTGTCAAATTGGCTGGATGTCCTTTGGGTGATGGACCATTTTTGATACACATGGGAAACTGTTGAGCATGGAAAAACCCAGCAGTGTTGTGGTTCTTGACACTGATGTGCTTGGCACCTACTGTACCCTGTTGAAAGCCACTTAAATCTGGCCCATTCATCCTCAATGGCACGCAGACACACACAATCCATGTCTTGAGGCTTAAAAATCCTTCCTGTCTTCTCCTACATCACCGATTTTGAAGTGGATTTTACAAGTTACATCAAAAGGGATCATGGCTATCACCTGGTCAGTCTCATGGAACGTGCAGATGTCTTGCATAGTGAAGGCTACAACTCGGGCCTAGACTAGTTATTCCTGCTTCGATTACATGGTGGTCAGTAAAACTCCTGACCCTAATCATGGAACAATCAGATCTCTGCCACTAGGTCTCCCTTCCTTTCACTTGTTCAGTCTTTTTGCTGCAAAACTATATCTGGATAGTGGAATTTTCAGAGATTTTCTTTTTTAGTTCTTCCACAAATGGAATGCTAAGGTCACCAGTAAATTGTCCAGCTTGTGGGACCATTAAGCCCAGTAGAGGGAGTGAACGGGATTTTATGGAGCCTGGTCTGTCTGTTCTCTGCTGAAGAACTGGGAAGAGGCTATGTTCCTATTCTCTACCCTTACATTTACATTTAAGTCATTTAGCAGACGCTCTGGATAAGAGCGATAAGAAAATAACCCTTCTACCCTTTAAAAGGAATTGACTGGAGTCCCTACAGCCATGCTTCCACCAATCTAATATTATTAACTGCATGAGTTGGAGTGAACAAGTGAACACTTCTGGAGGAGGATAGATGATCAGAACGCAGCCTTAGGACCATGGTGTGTTTGTGTGTGGTGTATAAACACAGGCATCTGGGAAAATATGATCAGGCTTAAAGAACCAGTTGAGGTCAAATAAGCAAGGGACTACAGATGAGAATTTGCTGTCTAGCTAAATCAATATTTCAGATCAGTATTGTGCGTCTGAGTTATTTGTGTACTGTAAAAATACAATACATGGCTTTCCAGTGATTTTTGTTGCAGTGATGTCATGGAGCAGACCTAACAATTGGAGGTACTATAATGGGTTTGTGTGCTCGCGCCAGCCTCCACAAACAGCCGGTGTGGTAAGAGTATCAGTAACTTTCAGTGTAAATGAGTTTGAGGACATTGCCTGTGACAGGTTGGTTGTCTTGCTGCACATCATCACAAATGAGTGTCGAGTTGGCTACTGTGCAGTAGGGGTTGCTAGATTTGGGGGAAGGGAAGGATGGCTGAGGTGGGCTTGGTCAGTGTTGCATGGTCTGTTCAACAACACAGACTTATTATACACACGCTGCCACTGAATGTATACAGAATACATTATATTATTTTGTTAAATGTTCAGAAGTTATGGGGCTGTGTGTCTGAGTATCTCTGAGACCAATGCAATTGCTGGTGGTCTCACTGGTGTTCTGATCAGCTCTGCACAGCTGTCCTCCAGCTGTTCTGTGTTATTGCTGCACAGACATTATGGAAATACCTTGACTGCAGTGATGGCTTCTGCCTCAGCCTCTCACAGCGCAGACCCAGAGCTGGGTTCAATTACTATTTGAAATAATGTAAAATACCTTATCTGTGCAGACTGTGCTTGACTGATCTTTCCTGGCTTAATGGACCAACTGAATAGTCCAAAAGGCACACCTGGCGAATATGTCACGCCAGGCAGTTTAGAGCAAGCGTTCAAAAAGTGTGAAATATTTTAAATGGTATTTTAATCCAGCTCTGGCATTAGCGTCTCACAGCACAACGGCGCGTAGATCACTGATCCGTATGAAGGTGATTGCGAAGTGATTCTTTCATTTTGACTCACTATCATGTTTAATGTGCAGTAAAGAAGGCAACAGAGAGACCCAGCATCTCCATATCTAACCTGCGTCCCAAATGGCACCCTCTTCCCTATTACGTGCATTACTTTTCACCAGGGCCTATAGTCCCCCCTGCCTCTCCCTTGGCGGGAATGCGACCAACCTTCACTTCCCTCCTCGATCCTTCCGTTCCTCCCTCCATTAATATCTTGTAGTGACCAGGGCAGAGAGTTATAGCTTGCATAAAAGGCAGGTAATGCATTGTTAACTCATCCTGTCTGCTCAGAGCTGATAGATCCCTCGCTCTAAATCTCAATGCTTCCAATAAAATGTAAATGCAAATGCTTAAACAGGCTAGCTGGACTTACATGCTAGAGGAGGGTGGCGCCTGGGGACGGGGTGGGGGTGACGTTTAGGCCACGCCTGAAAGGGGGCATCCAGCAGAGAATAGAGGAGAGGGAAAAGGGAGGAGAGGAAGGAAATTCAATTCATGGAAATAATAGCATCACCAGATTCCTAAACATAGGCTACACCCATTAGTTTTGTTATGTCACAGTATGTTGTTGAGTGACCCACATGTGGTGGAACAATAATAGTTCTCCTCCATTCACCAGCAAAGAATCAAAGACTCCTTGTCTCCGCGTGGGTATAATGCATGATGATTCCACGTCATAGTCTGTGTAACCTTGGTTTTCTAAATGTTGATCCACTTCTCACTTTTAATGATCCCTCTCGTTTCTCTGCCGACTGGTAAGGACGATGATTTGTGTTCCTTCGTAACACCGGCGTGTCCTGTAATTACATCATTCATTCATTTGCAGAAACGAAAGGGAGAGAGAGAAAATATTGATAGCATTAGTACGGCCAATGCATGATGAACCAACAGTCCTACACACACAATGTTGTAATCAATTTCAGAACAGAATCCTTTGATTCCAATACAACCAGTGTCTATTCCTGCATGTTTTAAAGATGATACGTGTCATTTCGTGAGTAGCTAATAAGAGGCACAAATTATTGAAGTTAGCTCATTGTTACAACAATTGGTATTACATTGTTATATAAAAAAGTACATTGTAAGAACATTTTGCAATGTTAGAAGACAAAGTATGGGATATACAATATTAAACAGTGTGACTCTTTAGACTAACATACTATGGATTGACCAATTTGTTTTCTAGTGCATTCTTCTTGACCTCAGTACAATGACTGAACCATGGGTTGTGTTTATCAGGCTCTAAAACAGAAGAAAATAGACACAAACCGGGAGGGACTAACGTTACATGAACTTGTCCAATAAGAAATATTCATTTTTTGTATTCTGTTGTAACCTAATGAATACGATCCAGGTCCTCCTTATTTACAGCACAGCAGTTAAGTGGAGAGCTTTAAAACACATTCATTCTAATTGATTTCAGAGTGGGACTACCACCATAGATAGACAATTACTACAACGGGAATTGCCATTCAAGTCTATATGCACTATGTTCAAATAAATCTATTCATGTGACTACTACCAAGATTATCCCAGTGGTCGTCCCTGTTGGTAAATTACACGTGGAGATTGGGACTGTGGACAGTGTTAACATTATAACAACAGTTAATGCTGTATTAGACATTAATTTGGGATGACGCTCTCTTTGCCATGTGTAAATTCCCATTAGATAACCTAAGTTACCCTGCGACTGCACAATGTGATTCAGATTCTGATTAAAGAAGAGAAGGATCTTCTCTTGTGGTAGAAAATGCACTCTCAGCAGGGACTGACTTTGAAGCACCACAGACATAGGCTATAATGTACAGTACCAGTTACAGTTTGAACACACCTAATCATTCAAGGGATATTTTTACGATTTTCTACATTGTAGAATAATAGTGAAGACATCAAAACTATGAAATAACACATATGGAATCATGCAGTAACCAAAAAAGTATTAAACAAAACAAAATATATTTTGTATTTGCGATTCTTCAATATGTGTTATTTCATAGTTTTGATGTCTTCACTATTATTCTACAATGTAGAAAATAGTAAAAATAAAGAAAAACCCTGGAATGAGTAGGTGTGTCCAAACATTTGACTGGTACTGTACATCAGCCATTTAAACGTGATCCTTTACGAGGTTGAATTGTCCAAAATCTACCCTAGCATAGCACTTTAGAATAGATGCTTAATGCATAGCTTCATTCTACGTAGGATGCTAGTGTGGATATTGGAACAGAGCGTCAGCCAGAGTGAAGATAGACATGCAGTCAGTGACCAGTAGATCTAGGTGGGAAACAGAACAGACACCTGCTTCACATGATATCCTCACTGGTGAGCACTCACTCACTCACTCACTCACTCACTCACTCACTCACTCACTCACTCACTCACTCACTCACTCACTCACTCACTCACTCACTCACGGGTGGGGGCGGGCAGGCAGGCAGGCAGTGTAGTTAGAATAGATATTCTGAGGCTGGAAAGAAAAGGGGAAGGTCAGCCAAAGGTAGTCACTTGCTCCCTGGCCCTATCCTGTCCTCCATCAGCCCCTCCTTCCCTGCCCTCCCTTGACCCAGAGGAATCACGGCTGCATGACTATTGGGTCGTTTCAGATAGCATGTGTCCCTGCATTTTACCACAGAGACTTATTGGCGCCCTTTTACGTTGAAAAGTCGGCTTGAGTTTCCTAGAGGGGACATGTGTGGTGAGCGTTAATCCGCTCACATTCAGCCCAGACACGTTCTGCCGCTGGATATCTGGTTGTCAGCCCTGCCCAAAGCCCTGGCCAGGTGCTGCATGTCCACCACCGATCACTGACCAAGGCATTCTAGAGCAAGAGAACGTATCGCTATATCTGTTTACCCGAGTATAAGGTTGTACCATAAAGTATCTAATGTTACGCTGTTAGTGAATGTGTGGTATTATACTGTTGAGATTTTAGATGACGACTCAGCTGTGACTGTAGACGTGAGAAGCAACATCTGTCGAATGTTAAACTATGCACCGGACCTCGGTTCAAATAGGATTCGATGTCTTTCAAATACTTTAGCTATGCTTGATTGAGCTTACCTGGTGCAATGGAACCAATGGAATGAAAACCCCGCCCAGCTGGATCCCAAGGCAGGCTCAATCAAACGCTCACATATTTGAAAAAAAATTCAAACACGCTTTGAACCAGGTTGGCTCAGGCTGCACATCATACAGGCTTTGAACCAGGTTGGCTTTGTCTCCACATCCTACAGGCTTTGAACCAGGTTGGCTTTGTCTCCACATCCTACAGGCTTTGAACCAGGTTGGCTCTGTCTCCACATCATACAGGCTTTGAACCAGGTTGGCTCTGTCTCCACATCATACAGACGTTGAACCAGGTTGGCTCTGTCTCCACATCATACAGGCTTTGAACCAGGTTGGCTCTGTCTCCACATCATACAGACGTTGAACCAGGTTGGCTCTGTCTCCACATCATACAGGCTTTGAACCAGGTTGGCTCTGTCTCCACATCATACAGACGTTGAACCAGGTTGGCTCTGTCTCCACATCATACAGACGTTGAACCAGGCTGGCTCTGTCTCCACATCATACAGACGTTGAACCAGGTTGGCTCTGTCTCCACATCATACAGACGTTGAACCAGGCTGGCTCTGTCTCCACATCATACAGGCTTTGAAACAGGTTGGCTCTGTCTCCACATCATACAGACTTTGAAGAACCAGGTTGGCTCTGTCTCCACATCATACAGACGTTGAACCAGGTTGGCACTGTCTCCACATCATACAGACGTTGAACCAGGTTGGCTCTGTCTCCACATCATACAGACGTTGAACCAGGTTGGCTCTGTCTCCACATCATACAGACGTTGAACCAGGTTGGCTCTGTCTCCACATCATACAGGCTTTGAACCAGGTTGGCTCTGTCTCCACATCATACAGGCTTTGAACCAGGTTGGCTCTGTCTCCACATCATACAGACGTTGAACCAGGTTGGCTCTGTCTCCACATCATACAGGCTTTGAACCAGGTTGGCTCTGTCTCCACATCATACAGACGTTGAACCAGGTTGGCTCTGTCTCCAATCATACAGAACCAGGTTGGCTCTGTCTCCACATCATACAGGCTTTGAACCAGGTTGGCTCTGTCTCCACATCATACAGACGTTGAACCAGGTTGGCTCTGTCTCCACATCATACAGACGTTGAACCAGGTTGGCTCTGTCTCCACATCATACAGACGTTGAACCAGGTTGGCTCTGTCTCCACATCATACAGACGTTGAACCAGGTTGGCTCTGTCTCCACATCATACAGGCTTTGAACCAGGTTGGCTCTGTCTCCACATCATACAGACGTTGAACCAGGTTGGCTCTGTCTCCACATCATACAGGCTTTGAACCAGGTTGGCTCTGTCTCCACATCATACAGCTTGAACCAGGTTGGCTCTGTCTCCACATCATACAGACGTTGAACCAGGCTGGCTCTGTCTCCACATCATACAGACGTTGAACCAGGTTGGCTCTGTCTCCACATCATACAGACGTTGAACCAGGCTGGCTCTGTCTCCACATCATACAGGCTTTGAAACAGGTTGGCTCTGTCTCCACATCATACAGACTTTGAAGAACCAGGTTGGCTCTGTCTCCACATCATACAGACGTTGAACCAGGTTGGCACTGTCTCCACATCATACAGACGTTGAACCAGGTTGGCTCTGTCTCCACATCATACAGACGTTGAACCAGGTTGGCTCTGTCTCCACATCATACAGACGTTGAACCAGGTTGGCTCTGTCTCCACATCATACAGGCTTTGAACCAGGTTGGCTCTGTCTCCACATCATACAGGCTTTGAACCAGGTTGGCTCTGTCTCCACATCATACAGACGTTGAACCAGGTTGGCTCTGTCTCCACATCATACAGGCTTTGAACCAGGTTGGCTCTGTCTCCACATCATACAGACGTTGAACCAGGTTGGCTCTGTCTCCACATCATACAGACGTTGAACCAGGTTGGCTCTGTCTCCACATCATACAGGCTTTGAACCAGGTTGGCTCTGTCTCCACATCATACAGACGTTGAACCAGGTTGGCTCTGTCTCCACATCATACAGACGTTGAACCAGGTTGGCTCTGTCTCCACATCATACAGACGTTGAACCAGGTTGGCTCTGTCTCCACATCATACAGACGTTGAACCAGGTTGGCTCTGTCTCCACATCATACAGGCTTTGAACCAGGTTGGCTCTGTCTCCACATCATACAGACGTTGAACCAGGTTGGCTCTGTCTCCACATCATACATTTCAATTGGAAATGGTCAGGACATAACTGAAATGGCCATGCTTTTTCTAGGAGGGTTTAAGGTTCTGAGAGCCCGTGAAATCCTCTGGACTTCCAACTGAGATATTTATTTCATCAGGAAATGTGGAGCCCATATTAATTGATCCGCAAGGATTTGGATCCAGCCAAAAGTTCAAGTGCATTACTTTCAGTGCCTTTGACTCAATAGATTGCTTTCCACAAGAGGAAACAGGTTTAAAAAGCACAGTGGATTTCTGATGGTCATAGGATTAGTGTGGTGTAGATTACCAATCTCTCTTCCTCTGGATATCTGCATTCACCAGATTTAAAAAAAAATTTTTGACCTTTATTTAACCAGGCAAGTCAGTTAAGAACATATTCTTATTTTCAATGACGGCCTGGGAACAGTGGGTTAACTGCCTGTTCAGGGGCAGTACGACAGATTTGTACCTTGTCAGCTCGGGGGTTTGAACTCGCAACCTTCCGGTTACTAGTCCAACGCTCTAACCACTAGGCTACGCTGCCGCCACGGCAGTGCATGCATTCACAACAGTCCCAAGCCTTTACACAGATCAGAAGTAGGAAGTATATTTGATTACTTTGAGAATGTACAGTATTTGATCATAGACAGCGTGTCATCAGATCATTGATCATAGACAGCGTGTCATCAGATCATTGGTCATAGACAGACAGAGTGTCATCAGATCATCGATCATAGACAGCGTGTCATCAGATCATTGATCATAGACAGCGTGTCATCAGCTCATTGATGATAAACAGACAGAGTGTCATCAGATCATTGGTCATAGACAGCGTGTCATCAGATCATTGATCATAAACAGACAGCGTGTCATCAGATCATCGATCATAGACAGCGTGTCATCAGATCATCGATCATAGACAGTGTGTCATCAGCTCATCGATCATAGGCAGCGTGTCATCAGATCATTGGTCATAAACAGACAGCATGTCATCAGATCATTGGTCATAGACAGCGTGTCATCAGATCATTGGTCATAGACAGCGTGTCATCAGATCATTGGTCATAAACAGACAGCATGTCATCAGATCATTGGTCATAGACAGCGTGTCATCAGATCATTGGTCACAGACAGCGTGTCATCAGATCATTGGTCATAGACAGCGTGTCATCAGATCATTGATGATAAACAGACAGAGTGTCATCAGATCATTGGTCATAGACAGCGTGTCATCAGATCATTGATCATAAACAGACAGCGTGTCATCAGATCATCGATCATAGACAGCGTGTCATCAGATCATCGATCATAGACAGTGTGTCATCAGCTCATCGATCATAGGCAGCGTGTCATCAGATCATTGGTCATAAACAGACAGCATGTCATCAGATCATTGGTCATAGACAGCGTGTCATCAGATCATTGGTCATAGACAGCGTGTCATAATATCATTGCTCATAGACAGTGTGTCATCAGCTCATTGGTCATAGGCAGTGTGTCATCAGATCATCGATCATAGACAGCGTGTCATCATATCATTGCTCATAGACAGCGTGTCATCAGATCATTGCTCATAGACAGCATGTCATAATATCATTGCTCATAGACAATGTGTCATCAGCTCATCGATCACAGACAGCGTGTCATCGATCATAGACAGCGTGTCATCATATCATTGCTCATAGACAGCGTGTCATCAGATCATTGCTTACAGACAGTGTGACCTCAGATCATCGATCATAGACAGTGTGTCATCATATCATAGACAGCGTGTCATCAGCTCATCGATCATAGACAGCGTGTCATCAGATCATCGATCATAGACAGTGTGTCATCGATCATAGACAGCATGTCATCGATCATAGACAGCGTGTCATCAGATCATAGCCGGTGTGTCATCGATCATAGACAGCGTGTCATCAGATCATAGACAGTGTGTCATCGATCATAGACAGCGTGTCATCAGATCATCGATCATAGACAGCGTGTCATCATATCATTGCTCATAGACAGTGTCTCATCAGATCATCGATCATAGACAGTGTGTCATCGATCATAGACAGCGTGTCATCGATCATAGACAGCGTGTCATCATATCATTGCTCATAGACAGCGTGTCATTGCTCATAGACAGCGTGTCATTGCTCATAGACAGCGTGTCATCATATCATTGCTCATAGACAGCGTGCCATTGCTCATAGACAGTATGTCAGATAATTTCTAGTGATTGAGAAGACGGGTCACAAGTGATGTGACCCTCATTCAAACATTTCATGTCTGACCATGGACTCCATCTCCTCTCCTCTCTTCTGCCAGAAATAAACCCATTTTTCCCTGAGTACCATGGCAGAAATCCAGGAAACGTGAGATAATTTGGGGTGCAGACCGAACAGAGGGTCTATCCACCACCAGATACCTCCCACTTCAGTCCCTTCTTATCCTCTTTCCTCACTCTAACTTTACCTTCTGTCTCTCTCTAATTCAAATACTTCCTGCCATGCCAGTACACCCTATCAGATGTTGCCAAAGCAATACAATACATCAAACAATTAGATAATATAATAAAAAAGAAAAACTATTTCTCTCTCTGTCTCTCTCTCGCTATCTCTCACCACACACTTTCTCTCTTTCTCTCTCTGTCTGTCTCTCTCTCGCTATCTCTCACCACACACTCTCTTTCTCTCTCTCTGTCTGTCTCTCTCTCGCTATCTCTCACCACACACTCTCTCTCTTTCTCTCTCTGTCTGTCTCTCTCTCGCTATCTCTCACCACACACTCTCTCTTTCTCTCTCTGTCTGTCTCTCTCTCGCTAGCTCTCACCACACACTCTCTCTTTCTCTCTCTGTTTGTCTCTCTCTCGCTATCTCTCACCACACATTCTCTCTCTTTCTCTCTCTGTCTGTCTCTCTCGCTATCTCTCACCACACACTCTCTTTCTCTCTCTCTCGCTATCTCTCACCACACACTCTCTCTCTTTCTCTCTCTGTCTCTCTCTCTCGCTATCTCTCACCACACACTCTCTCTCTCTCTCTCTCTCTCTCTCTCTCTCTCTCTCTCTTTCTCTCTGTCTGTCTCTCTCTCGCTATCTCTCACCACACACTCTCTCTCTCTTTCTCTCTCTGTCTGTCTGTCTCTCTCTCGCTAGCTCTCACCACACACTCTCTCTTTCTCTCTCTGTCTGTCTCTCTCTCGCTATCTCTCACCACATATTCTCTCTCTTTCTCTCTCTGTCTGTCTCTCTCACTATCTCTCACCACACACACTCTCTTTCTCTCTCTGTCTCTCTCTCGCTATCTCTCACCACACACTCTCTCTCTTTCTCTCTCCGTCTCTCTCTCTCGCTATCTCACCACACTCTCTCTCTTTCTCTCTCTCTCGCTATCTCTCACCACACACTCTCTCTTTCTCTCTCTGTTTGTCTCTCTCTCGCTATCTCTCACCACACATTCTCTCTCTTTCTCTCTCTGTCTGTCTCTCTCACTATCTCTCACCACACACTCTCTCTCTTTCTCTCTCTGTCTCTCTCTCTTGCTATCTCTCACCACACACTCTCTTTCTCTCTCTCTCG
The DNA here is from genome assembly GCF_021184085.1 of Oncorhynchus gorbuscha. Lineage (NCBI taxonomy): Eukaryota > Metazoa > Chordata > Actinopteri > Salmoniformes > Salmonidae > Oncorhynchus > Oncorhynchus gorbuscha. Next base: position 92,989,424 of record NC_060175.1, read on the forward strand.
CTATCTCTCACCACACACTCTCTCTCTTTCTCTCTCTGTCTGTCTCTCTCTCGCTATCTCTCACCACACACTCTCTCTCTCTTTCTCTCTCTGTCTGTCTCTCTCTCGCTATCTCTCACCACACACTCTCTCTCTTTCTCTCTCTGTCTGTCTCTCTCTCGCTATCTCTCACCACACACTCTCTCTCTCTCTTTCTCTCTGTCTGTCTCTCTCTCGCTATCTCTCACCACACACTCTCTCTCTTTCTCTCTCCGTCTCTCTCTCTCGCTATCTCTCACCACACTCTCTCTCTTTCTCTCTCTGTCTGTCTCTCTCTCGCTATCTCTCACCTCACACTCTCTCTCTCTTTCTCTCTCTGTCTGTCTCTCTCTCACTATCTCTCACCACACTCTCTCTCTCTTTGTCTCTCTCTCTGTCTCTCTCTCTATCTCTCACCACACACTCTCTCTTTCTCTCTCTCTGTCTCTCTCGCTATCTCTCACCACACACTCTCTCTCTTTGTCTCTCTCTCTCTCACCACACACTCTCTCTCTTTCTCTCTCTGTCTGTCTCTCTCTTGCTATCTCTCACCACACACTCTCTCTCTTTCTCTCCGTGTCTCTCGCGATCTCTCACCACCCACTCTCTCTCTCTTTCTGTCTCTCTCTATCGCTCTCTCTCGTCTGTCTGTCTGTCTGTCTGTCTGTCTGTCTGTCTGTCTGTCTGTCTGTCTGTCTGTCTGTCTGTCTGTCTGTCTGTCTCACTCTCTCTGTCTCTCTACCCTCTGTATCTAGTACTGTGAACCTGGTTTCAAGTCTGTGAGCTGATACAGCCTGACATATATTACATAAGTGATACTGTGAGGTTGATGTTCTGTTTTACCACGTAGCATTTGACCAACTACAAGACATGATAAGAGCCAAGAGAGGAGAGACAGCATCATGTTTGTTATGCAGGTGAGTGAGGACCCAAAAGCGACTTAACAGAAACAGAGTTTATTAATGTCCAAACAGGGAAAACATAAATCCTCAATCTTTACAGGAGATGTCCAAACAGGGAAAACATAAATCCTCTAGTTGTAGAGGAGAATTGCAGGACTAGCGGCAACAGACTGCTGTCCCTTCGGGTAGGCGCGGGCCGTAGAGGACAGAGACACCTGCTCACACGCAGCATCTGATGAAGAGGCAGAACACGACAGGACGGAACAAGGGCAAAGCAAACAAGAATCCGACAAGGACAGAAGCAGAAACAGAGAGAGAAATAGAGACTTAATCAGAGGCAAAAGAGGGGACAGGTGTGAGAGAGTAAACGAGGTCGTTAGGAGAATGAGGAACAGCTGGGAGCAGGAACGGAACGATAGAGAGAGAGAGAGATAGAGAGAGAGAAAGAAACCTAATACGACCAGCAGGGGGAAACGAAGAGAAGAGAAAGCACAGGGACAATACATGACAATGTTTGTGTTTCTGAACTCTCCACTATGGCATGTCCCCACCTGGTTTGTTGTAAAAAGACTGATGGCGTATTGCATACAATTTAGGAAGAGATATTTTAAAATTAGAGTAGAATAAGAAACATTTCATTTATCTGTGAAACTTAAAGCTTGCATGTATGATGCATTATGTAAGACTTGTCATAGCATTTAGGCCTATTACCCCTTCTAACGTGTTATCATCATCTCATAATGATCGGGACTATCGTTCATCCAAGATGGCACCAGCCTAGGGTTTCGTCTTTAATCTGGTCAGTAATACATCATGGATGTCTTAGGCTTTTAAGTATTGATCCAGGTGAAAAGGTGGGAAATTTACACCATGTTCACATCCAAAAGCTCTTCAATCCATATTGAGTGAATAAAGTTTGCTACTGAACAGTATATCTAGTTTCAAGAACGTAATCCTAATCCGATTGTAATAAATAAACATGTCATTTTTGACTTGAAGACTTCCTCCCCAGGAATGTGTTACTTCAAAACGATCAGCTCTAAAAAGGAGACTTCCAAACTACGTGAAAATGTATGTCAGATGTGTTGCCATGACGACAGGAAGGGCAATGGAGGGCTATCGCGGAATAAATAGCTCATCTGTTTCCTATTGGCTAGGAAAGAGGGAGAAAGACAAAGAGAGAGGGAGGGAGACAGGAGGGAGGGAGAGGGAGACAGCTGACAGGCTGGATTAGGAGGGAGGTGGGAAGAGGGAAGGAGGCTGATTGAAGGAAGGCTGGAGGAGGGATACAGAAGGAGAAAGGCTGGAGGCTGGCTAGAGGGAGGCTGGAGGAGGGAGACAGGAGACCGGATCCTGGAGCTCAGCCTCATTCTAGATGTAAAATGTAGGCTAGAGGTGTAGTCTAGCCTACATCTATCCAACAGGATAGGTGTAGGCTATAGGATAGGTGTAGGCTATAGGATATGTGTAGAATATAGGATAGGTGTAGGCTATAGGATATGTGTAGTCTATAGGATAGGTGTAAGCTATAGGATAGGTGTAGTCTATAGGGTAGGTGTAGTCTATAGGATATGTGTAGTCTATAGGGTAGGTGTAGGCTATAGGATAGGTGTAGGCTATAGGATATGTGTAGTCTATAGGGTAGGTGTAGGCTATAGGATAGGTGTAGGCTATAGGATAGGTGTAGGCTATAGGATAGGTGTAGGCTATAGGATATGTGTAGGCTATAGGATATGTGTAGGCTATAGGATAGGTGTAGGCTATAGGATAGGTGTAGGCTATAGGATAGGTATAGGCTATAGGATAGGTGTAGGCTATAGGATATGTGTAGTCTATAGGGTAGGTGTAGGCTTTAGGTTAGGTGTAGGCTATAGGATAGGTGTAGTCTATAGGGTAGGTGTAGGCTTTAGGTTAGGTGTAGGCTATAGGATAGGTGTAGGATAGGTGTAGGCTATAGGATATGTGTAGTCTATAGGGTAGGTGTAGGCTATAGGATATGTGTAGTCTATAGGGTAGGTGTAGGCTTTAGGTTAGGTGTAGGCTATAGGATAGGTGTAGGCTATAGGATATGTGTAGTCTATAGGGTAGGTGTAGGCTATAGGATATGTGTAGTCTATAGGGTAGGTGTAGGCTTTAGGTTAGGTGTAGGCTATAGGATAGGTGTAGGCTATAGGATAGGTGTAGGCTATAGGATAGGTATAGGCTATAGGATAGGTGTAGGCTATAGGATAGTTGTAGGCTATAGGATAGGTGTAGGCTCGAGGTGTAGTTCATAAGCTAGGTGTAGGCTATAGGATAGGTGTAGTCTATAGGATAGGTGTAAGCTATAGGATAGGTGTAGTCTATAGGATATGTGTAGTCTATAGGGTAGGTGTAGGCTATAGGATAGGTGGTTCTTCTGTAGCTCAGTTGGTAGAGCATGGCGCTTGTAACGCCAGGGTAGTGGGTTCGATCCCCGGGACCACCCATACGTAGAATGTATGCACACATGACTGTAAGTCGCTTTGGATAAAAGCGTCTGCTAAATGGCATATATTATTATTATTATTATTATATTAGACTATAGGATATGTCTAGTCTATAGGATATGTGTAGTCTATAGGATAGGTGTAGGCTATAGGATAGGTGTAGACTATAGGATATGTCTAGTCTATAGGATAGGTGTAGGCTATAGGATAGGTGTAGGTTACAGGTGCAGACTATTGGATATGTGTAGGCTATATAATAGGTGTAGGCTAGAGGTGTAGTCTATAGGATATGTGCACTACCCTCTACCCTCTCCTACGGCCCTCTCTGCACTACCCTTTACCCTCTCCTCCGTCCCTCTCTGCACTACCCTCTCCTCCGGCCCTCTCTGCACTACCCTCTCCTTCGGCCGTCTCTGCACTACCCTCTCCTGCGGCCCTCTCTGCACTACCCTCTACCCTCTCCTACGGCCTTCTCTGCACTACCCTCTACCCTCTCCTACGGCCCTATCTGCACTACCCTCTCCTACGGCCCTCTCTGCATTACCCTCTACCCTCTCCTACGGCCCTCTCTGCACTACCCTCTCCTACGGCCGTCTCTGCACTACCCTCTCCTACGGCCCTCTCTGCACTACCCTCTACTCTCTCCTACGGCCCTCTCTGCAATACCATCTACCCTCTACTACGGCCCTCTCTGCACTACCCTCTACCCTCTCCTCCGGCCGTCTCTGCACTACCCTCTCCTACGGCCCTCTCTGCACTACCCTCTCCTCCGGCCCTCTCTGCACTACCCTCTAGCCTCTCCTCCGGCCCTCTCTGCACTACCCTCTACCCTCTCCTACGGCCCTCTCTGCACTACCCTCTACCCTCTCCTATGGCCCTCTCTGCAATACCATCTACCCTCTACTACGGCCCTCTCTGCACTACCATCTACCTTCTCCTCCGGCCCTCTCTGCTCTACCCTCTACCCTCTCCTCCGGCCCTCTCTGCTCTACCCTCTACCCTTTCCTACGGCCCTCTCTGCACTACCATCTACCCTCTCCTACGGCCCTCTCTGCACTACCCTCTACCCTCTCCTACGGCCCTCTCTGCTCTACCCTCTACCCTCTCCTCCGGCCCTCTCTGCACTACCCTCTACCCTCTCCTCCGGCCCTCTCTGCACTACCATCTACCCTCTCCTCCGGCCCTCTCTGCACTACCCTCTACCCTCTCCTACGGCCCTCTCTGCTCTACCCTCTACCCTCTCCTCCGGCCCTCTCTGCACTACCCTCTACCCTCTCCTCCGGCCCTCCCTGCACTACCCTCTACCCTCTCCTACGGCCCTCTCTGCACTACCCTCTACCCTCTCCTACGGCCCTCTCTGCTCTACCCTCTACCCTCTACCCTCTCCTCCGGCCCTCTCTGCACTACCCTCTACCCTCTCCTACGGCCCTCTCTGCTCTACCCTCTACCCTCTCCTACGGCCCTCTCTGCTCTACCCTCTACCCTCTCCTGCGGGCCTCTCTGCTCTACCCTCTACCCTCTCCTCCGGCCCTCTCTGCACTACCATTTACCCTCTCCTCCGGCCCTCTCTGCTCTACCCTCTACCCTCTCCTACGGCCCTCTCTGCTCTACCCTCTACCCTCTCCTGCGGGCCTCTCTGCTCTACCCTCTACCCTCTCCTCCGGCCCTCTCTGCACTACCATTTACCCTCTCCTCCGGCCCTCTCTACACTACCATCTACCCTCTCCTACGGCCCTCTCTGCACTACCCTCTACCCTCTCCTCCGGCCCTCTCTGCACTACCATCTACCCTCTCCTACGGCCCTCTCTGCACTACCATCTACCATCTCCTCCGGCCCTCTCTGCACTACCATCTACCCTCTCCTCCGGCCCTCTCTGCACTACCATCTACCCTCTCCTCCGGCCCTCTCTGCACTACCATCTACCCTCTCCTCCGGCCCTCTCTGCACTACCATCTACCCTCTCCTCCGGCCCTCTCTGCACTACCCTCTACCCTCTCCTACGGCCCTCTCTGCACTACCCTCTACCCTCTCCTCCGGCCCTCTCTGCACTACCCTCTACCCTCTCCTACGGCCCTCTCTGCACTACCCTCTACCCTCTCCTCCGGCCCTCTCTGCACTACCCTCTACCCTCTCCTACGGCCCTCTCTGCACTACCCTCTCCTCCGGCCCTCTCTGCACTACCATCTACCCTGTCCTACGGCCCTCTCTGCACTACCCTCTACCCTCTCCTACAGCCCTCTCTGCACTACCCTCTCCTACGGCCCTCTCTGCACTACCATCTACCCTCTCCTACGGCCCTCTCTGCACTACCATCTACCCTCTCCTACGGCCCTCTCTGCACTACCCTCTACCCTCTCCTACGGCCCTCTCTGCACTACCCTCTCCTACGGCCCTCTCTGCACTACCCTCTACCCTCTCCTACGGCCCTCTCTGCACTACCATCTACCCTGTCCTACGGCCCTCTCTGCACTACCCTCTACCCTCTCCTACAGCCCTCTCTGCACTACCCTCTCCTACGGCCCTCTCTGCACTACCCTCTACCCTCTCCTACGGCCCTCTCTGCACTACCATCTACCCTCTCCTACGGCCCTCTCTGCACTACCCTCTACCCTCTCCTCCGGCCCTCTCTGCACTACCCTCTACCCTCTCCTCCGGCCCTCTCTGCACTACCATCTACCCTCTCCTACGGCTCTCTCTGCACTACCCTCTACCCTCTCCTCCGGCCCTCTCTGCACTACCCTCTACCCTCTCCTACGGCCACCTCTGCACTACTATCTACCCTCTCCTCCGGCCCTCTCTGCACTACCCTCTACCCTCTCCTACGGCCCTCTCTGCACTACCCTCTACCCTCTACCCTCTCCTCCGGCCCTCTCTGCTCTACCCTCTACCCTCTCCTACGGCCCTCTCTGCACTACCCTCTACCCTCTCCTCCGGCCCTCTCTGCACTACCATCTACCCTCTCCTACGGCCCTCTCTGCACTACCATCTACCCTCTCCTCCGGCCCTCTCTGCACTACCATCTACCCTCTCCTCCGGCCCTCTCTGCACTACCATCTACCCTCTCCTCCGGCCCTCTCTGCACCCTCTACCATCTACTACCATCTACCCTCTCCTCCGGCCCTCTCTGCACTACCATCTACCCTCTCCTCCCCTCTCTGGCCCTCTCTGCACTACCCTCTACCCTCTCCTACGGCCCTCTCTGCACTACCCTCTACCCTCTCCTCCGGCCCTCTCTGCACTACCCTCTACCCTCTCCTACGGCCCTCTCTGCACTACCCTCTACCCTCTCCTCCGGCCCTCTCTGCACTACCCTCTACCCTCTCCTACGGCCCTCTCTGCACTACCCTCTCCTCCGGCCCTCTCTGCACTACCATCTACCCTGTCCTACGGCCCTCTCTGCACTACCCTCTACCCTCTCCTACAGCCCTCTCTGCACTACCCTCTCCTACGGCCCTCTCTGCACTACCATCTACCCTCTCCTACGGCCCTCTCTGCACTACCATCTACCCTCTCCTACGGCCCTCTCTGCACTACCCTCTACCCTCTCCTACGGCCCTCTCTGCACTACCCTCTCCTACGGCCCTCTCTGCACTACCCTCTACCCTCTCCTACGGCCCTCTCTGCACTACCATCTACCCTGTCCTACGGCCCTCTCTGCACTACCCTCTACCTTCTCCTACAGCCCTCTCTGCACTACCCTCTCCTACGGCCCTCTCTGCACTACCCTCTACCCTCTCCTACGGCCCTCTCTGCACTACCATCTACCCTCTCCTACGGCCCTCTCTGCACTACCATCTACCCTCTCCTACGGCCCTCTCTGCACTACCCTCTACCCTCTCCTCCGGCCCTCTCTGCACTACCATCTACCCTCTCCTACGGCTCTCTCTGCACTACCCTCTACCCTCTCCTCCGGCCCTCTCTGCACTACCCTCTACCCTCTCCTACGGCCACCTCTGCACTACTATCTACCCTCTCCTCCGGCCCTCTCTGCACTACCCTCTACCCTCTCCTACGGCCCTCTCTGCACTACCCTCTACCCTCTACCCTCTCCTCCGGCCCTCTCTGCTCTACCCTCTACCCTCTCCTACGGCCCTCTCTGCACTACCCTCTACCCTCTCCTCCGGCCCTCTCTGCACTACCATCTACCCTCTCCTACGGCCCTCTCTGCTCTAACCTCTACCCTCTCCTACGGGCCTCTCTGCTCTACCCTCTACCCTCTCCTCCGGCCCTCTCTGCACTACCATCTACCCTCTCCTACGGCCCTCTCTGCACTACCATCTACCCTCTCCTACGTCCCTCTCTGCACTACCCTCTACCCTCTCCTCCAGCCCTCTCTGCACTACCATCTACCCTCTCCTACGGCCCTCTCTGCACTACCCTCTACCCTCTCCTACAGCCCTCTCTGCTCTACCCTCTACCCTCTCCTCCGGCCCTCTCTGCACTACCATCTACCCTCTCCTACGGCCCTCTCTGCACTACCATCTACCCTCTCCTACGGCCCTCTCTGCTCTACCCTCTACCCTCTCCTACGGCCCTCTCTGCACTACCCTCTCCTACGGCCCTCTCTGCACTACCCTCTACCCTCTCCTACGGCCCTCTCTGCACTACCCTCTACCCTCTCCTGCGGCCCTCTCTGCACTACCCTCTACCCTCTCCTACGGCCTTCTCTGCACTACCCTCTACCCTCTCCTACGGCCCTATCTGCACTACCCTCTCCTACGGCCCTCTCTGCATTACCCTCTACCCTCTCCTACGGCCCTCTCTGCACTACCCTCTCCTACGGCCGTCTCTGCACTACCCTCTCCTACGGCCCTCTCTGCACTACCCTCTACTCTCTCCTACGGCCCTCTCTGCAATACCATCTACCCTCTACTACGGCCCTCTCTGCACTACCCTCTACCCTCTCCTCCGGCCGTCTCTGCACTACCCTCTCCTACGGCCCTCTCTGCACTACCCTCTCCTCCGGCCCTCTCTGCACTACCCTCTACCCTCTCCTACGGCCCTCTCTGCACTACCCTCTCCTCCGGCCCTCTCTGCACTACCATCTACCCTGTCCATCTACCCTGTCCTACGGCCCTCTCTGCACTACCCTCTACCCTCTCCTACAGCCCTCTCTGCACTACCCTCTCCTACGGCCCTCTCTGCACTACCATCTACCCTCTCCTACGGCCCTCTCTGCACTACCATCTACCCTCTCCTACGGCCCTCTCTACACTACCCTCTACCCTCTCCTACGGCCCTCTCTGCACTACCCTCTCCTACGGCCCTCTCTGCACTACCCTCTACCCTCTCCTACGGCCCTCTCTGCACTCCCATCTACCCTGTCCTACGGCCCTCTCTGCACTACCCTCTACCTTCTCCTACAGCCCTCTCTGCACTACCCTCTCCTACGGCCCTCTCTGCACTACCCTCTACCCTCTCCTACGGCCCTCTCTGCACTACCATCTACCCTCTCCTACGGCCCTCTCTGCACTACCATCTACCCTCTCCTACGGCCCTCTCTGCACTACCCTCTACCCTCTCCTCCGGCCCTCTCTGCACTACCATCTACCCTCTCCTACGGCTCTCTCTGCACTACCCTCTACCCTCTCCTCCGGCCCTCTCTGCACTACCCTCTACCCTCTCCTACCCTCTCCTACGGCCACCTCTGCACTACTATCTACCCTCTCCTCCGGCCCTCTCTGCACTACCCTCTACCCTCTCCTACGGCCCTCTCTGCACTACCCTCTACCCTCTACCCTCTCCTCCGGCCCTCTCTGCTCTACCCTCTACCCTCTCCTCGGCCCTCTCTGCACTACCCTCTACCCTCTCCTCCGGCCCTCTCTGCACTACCATCTACCCTCTCCTACGGCCCTCTCTGCTCTAACCTCTACCCTCTCCTACGGGCCTCTCTGCTCTACCCTCTACCCTCTCCTCCGGCCCTCTCTGCACTACCATCTACCCTCTCCTACGGCCCTCTCTGCACTACCATCTACCCTCTCCTCTCGTCCCTCTCTGCACTACCCTCTACCCTCTCCTCCAGCCCTCTCTGCACTACCATCTACCCTCTCCTACGGCCCTCTCTGCACTACCCTCTACCCTCTCCTACAGCCCTCTCTGCTCTACCCTCTACCCTCTCCTCCGGGCCCTCTCTGCACTACCATCTACCCTCTCCTACGGCCCTCTCTGCACTACCATCTACCCTCTCCTACGGCCCTCTCTGCTCTACCCTCTACCCTCTCCTACGGCCCTCTCTGCACTACCCTCTCCTACGGCCCTCTCTGCACTACCCTCTACCCTCTCCTACGGCCCTCTCTGCACTACCCTCTACCCTCTCCTCCGGCCCTCTCTGCTCTACCATCTAACCTCTCCTATGGTCCTCTCTGTTGATGGATGAATGTACTGTTGGCATTTAAGGCTGTTTTATTATCCTCTGATGTTTCTTGTGTTTCCATCATCCAAATGACCCTCCTACAATTTACCAGGCTTTATGTGCTTTTACTGACCTGTGGGTGGAGCACAGAACGGGTGCAATGAAGCCATAGGTGAACTGGACACATGCATGTGTGAATGAACCAGACAGGAAGAGGTGAAGCGAGAGGTTTTACTCCACCCAAAATCGGTCCATGAAAATAAGCCCACCAAGTGAGACATTTTTGTTTGTAGGTCAATGAGTGTCTAATTTTGTCAACTAAAAAATGTAATTGCTAATTTGCTACATGAGGCTTATTTTATTGGATAGAAGTTTCGTAATGGTTAGATTGTTATGAATGCACTGATATAAGTGGACTCGTGGCATTTCGGCAACGACTTTATATCAGCAATATGCCTGTTTTCATAGAGATAGAGGACTCATGGATATATCCGGTTTTAGCATGGACCTTGCCATTGACGTCTTCCACCATTTTAAAGTAGTCAACTGGTTCAAATCAAATCAAATTTATGTATAAAGCCCTTCTTACATCAGCTGATATCTCAAAGTGCTGTATAAAAACCCAGCCTAAAACCCCAAACAGCAAGCAATGCAGGTGTAGAAGCCCAGTGGCTAGGAAAAACTCCCTTGAAAGGCCCGAACCTTGGAAGAAACCTAGAGAGGAACCAGACTACGAGGGGTGGCCAGTCCTCTTCTGGCTGTGCCAGGTGGTTTTTTATAACAGAACATGGCCAAGATGTTCAAATGTTCATAGATGACCAGCAGGGTCAAATAATAATAATCACAGTGGTTGTCGAGTGTGCAACAGGTCAGCACCTCAGGAGTAAATGTCAGTTGGATTTTCATAGCCGATCATTCAGAGTACCTCTACCGCTCCTGCTGTCTAGAGAGTTGAAAACAGCAGGTCTGGGACAGGTAGCACGTCCGGTGAACAGGTCAGGGTTCCATAGCTGCAGGCAGAACAGTTGAAACTGGAGCAGCAGCATGGCTGCTGCAGTTTGGTTGGGTGTTCCTATGTATTGGGAGCAAATCAGCCAATGAGGAACAAGAAAATGTACTACTTTAAAATGGAGATGGCCTCAATGGTGCTGCCATTTGGTCACAGACGCTATAATGGCGATACAAAGAAATATATCATTATGGCCTGTTGTTCGCACGCTTATCTGCCCTCTCATTGGCTAGAATGGTCCCACCTGATCTCGCCTCCCTTCCATATTTGAGGCCATACATGTAATGTACGTACGTGATCATGTGTCCACTGACGCAGATACACATTTATCATTTATGCAAGTTGTTTTGGTTCAGGCTGAAGTGGGTATTGACTCAATGCTGATGGTTCACCTTTCAACTGTCCAAAGAATACAAAGAATTAGCTCTGCCTGCAATGAATGATGTCTCTGGTCATTGTCATATCATGATATCACCACCAGAGGGCATCAGCCCTCAGTGGACTGTGTTGGAGCACATTCCTCGACAATCCTCAGTCATGATTGATTACTGTGAGCACCAGACCACAACGCACTGGTGTTCTCGTTTGAGTGTCATGCTACAAGCGGAGCCATTAATCTCCTTCACTCACAGCACCTTGATCAGCTGCACCAGCCCATTACAACACGCTCGCATGCACATGCACACACAAGCACACACACATGTGCGCGCTCAAGCACACACACACGCACACACACACACACACACTCCTACTCCAGATGTTGTAGCCTACTCAGGTATATGTTGTAACATGTACAAAGGAACTGTCACTCCTTCTGCCAGACTACGTTCTCCCCTTCAGTTCTAACATATCAGCTTTCTACAGTACTGCACACTTAGCATTTACAATTCTTCTCCAATAAAGGAATTGTCTGACATAATGTTGATTATGTGTTTGTTTTATAGTGTGTCTTCAAAATGCATTTTCCAGGCAGGACAAGTGTAGTTACTGTAGGTTACTGAATTTGCCCCTTAGCGAGCTACTAAATCACATTTACAAACTGTTACCAGAATTTACCACAAGACTCGAAATCAGAAATATGTTATGATCAAATGAGATATTCTGTAGCTGCATGGAAGCAGTTAGTTATTGGGAAACATGATCCCATCTGAAACTATTTTCATTCAGGTAGAATGTTCCAGAAATGCCCACCAGAGGGAGCAAGATGCTGTCAAATCCATTATTAGACTGGGATATTAAATCTCCTTCTTGTGATACTATATTTACAGTTGGAAACATAAAGCCAAGGTTATGTAAATGATTATGAAGCCACAAGCTATGTAAATGTTACAAGTAGTCAAAGCCAAATCATTTGAATTTGACATTTGTTTTCTATTTTGATTAGAATGACAGCTGATTTGAGGCAGAGAAGACAAACGTGTAGGCTATTTATAGCTCCTGCTCTCTGTGGAGGCAGTGCTTGAAGTGAACTGAAATAGGTACCGGTGCTATTTTTAGGATTTTATACTCAATATTCTTGGAGGTTGTTTCCCTTTAGTATCTGAGGGACCTGTAACCCCAGAGACTCTTACAATGCCGAGCTCCTCAGATCCATCCCTAGTAGCCCTTTCCTCTCACAGACCCTGTCATCCCGGGTTGAAAACAGCAGATTTTGAAATTGATAAACTCCTAAATTGGAACGCAATGACTGTAATGCTATACATGTCAGAGCTCAGGTTCTCCACTTCACAGCGCAGGTAGGTTTTGACTGACATTGGTTATATACTCGAGCACCGTGCGAGACAAGATGCCCCCATCCCTCTCACGAATTAGGCAACTTTTTCACATTTGTTGTCTGGGTGAGGGAATAATGTAAAGAGAGTCGATGTGTTCTGAAAGATGAGGCATTGAGGATTATAATGTATATTGCTTTGACGTCATACAAGCAAACCACAAATCCGTGATACCAAATGTGCATTTAACATTTCCTCGTTTGAAAACCCATGTCATTTACAGTGTCAACGTTTATGATAGCTATGTTACATCCACAGTTACAATGATTACATGCGTTATACCTTGGGTTTTCATGAACACAATGACCCTATATTTGTCATGTTGTGTTGGGGTGCAGGTAACCTAGTGGTTAGAGCTTTGGACTAGTAACTGAAAGGTTCCAAACAAAAAAGAACAAGTGTGCTTGCTTCAGTTCCTCATTGGAGCAGATGATATTTCAAGGCTCTTTCCCTGAGTTATAAAAGTACATTGAAATGACTTAGGAACCCGTGTCCAGTTTGGAGAGGTGTGTAGCTGCTTGGAGGAGTCAGAGCTCCCACTCAAACAATTGTAATTGTTTATTCTTATCTTGCGCCTACTCAAATTTAAATGAATATTCTTATTATGTACTGAATGTATCCAGAGTCTGTTCAGATTTCCTCATTGACAAATGAGGTGAAAGTACAGTAAATGTGAAATAAAATCAACAGTGTAATGTTTGGATTCAGTCTCCTGTCAGGTGAACTGTTGTGTCCTCAACTTTGGTCTGATCATTTCCCCAAAATCTCCAAACTGTTCCCTTTCAAATGCTACCATGCTTATGCATATGCTTTTTATAGTGTTTCCATTAGAAACATTTATGTTTGGCCCTGTCCAGAAAGGCCAGTTTCCACGAGTGTAAGGGGTTAACGAAGAGGATACGTTTTCACCCAGTGAAAGAGAGAAGATGAAGGGAGAAGAGGAGAGCAGCTTCAGGCCGTGGTCCTCCCTAGATCCTCTCCTGCCACGTGTTGTGCTGCTTCCTGCTTCTGTGGCCAGGAGTGTTTGTCTGTACATGGCTGTGGCCAAAGGCTAGGCACGAGCCCGGGCCTGGACCATACCACTGGCTCCCAGCTTCCTGAAGAGAACCACCCTGCCCGCCCCCCTGGGAGGAGCCAACACCCCCACACCCCAAAGCCTCAGCCTGCTCTCTGGGCCGTGAAACTTTGAAGTTCCCCTCCAACCCCTCACCCCACCCTCATGTCTCCAACTTTGCACTTGTTCATCTTCCCTCCTCCAAGTGCTCTCTCCTGGGTGATAACATATGGAGAGGAGATCTGTAACATGTTAGTTTAAGAGATAGCGCTGGTGTAAATGACCCATGCAGCAGGCTCTGGATAAGCTTTATTTATGGGTAACCTGTCAGGTGTTTAGGTGTTGGAGTGAGATGTGCAGCTGTCTCGGTCCTGTCTCGGTCCTGTCTCTGTTCTGTCTCTGTCCTGTCTCTGTCCTGTCGCTGCCCTGTCCCGGCCCTGTCGCTGTCCTGTCTCGGTCCTGTCTCTGTCCTGTTTCTGTCCTGTCGCTGTCCTGTTTCGGTCCTGTCTCGGTCCTGTCTCTGTTCTGTCTCTGTCCTGTCTCTGTCCTGTCGCTGCCCTGTCCCGGTCCTGTCGCTGTCCTGTCTCGGTCCTGTCGCTGTCCTGTCCCGGTCCTGTCGCTGTCCTGTCTCGGTCCTGTCGCTGTCCTGTCCCGGTCCTGTCTCTGTCCTGTCTCGGTCCTGTCGCTGTCCTGTCTCGGTCCTGTCGCTGTCCTGTCCCGGTCCTGTCTCTGTTCTGTCTCGGTCCTGTCGCTGTCCTGTCTCTGTCCTGTCCCGGTCCTGTCTCTGTCCTGTCTCGGTCCTGTCTCTGTTCTGTCTCTGTCCTGTCGCTGTCCTGTCTCGGTCCTGTCTCTGTCCTGTCGCTGTCCTGTCTCGGTCCTGTCTCTGTCCTGTCTCTGTCCTGTCACTGTCCTGTTTCGGTCCTGTCGTTGTCCTGTCTCGGTCCTGTCTCTGTCCTGTCTCTGTCCTGTCACTGTCCTGTTTCGGTCCTGTCGCTGTCCTGTCTCGGTCCTGTCGCTGTCCTGTCTCGGTCCTGTCTCTGTTCTGTCTCGGTCCTGTCTCGGTCCTGTCTCTGTCCTGTCTCGGTCCTGTCGCTGTCCTGTCTCAGTCCTGTCGCTGTCCTGTCTCGGTCCTGTCGCTGTCCTGTCTCGGTCCTGTCGCTGTCCTGTCGCTGTCCTGTCTCGGTCCTGTCGCTGTCCTGTCTCGGTCCTGTCGCTGTCCTGTCTCGGTCCTGTCGCTGTCCTGTCTCGGTCCTGTCGCTGTCCTGTCTCGGTCCTGTCGCTGTCCTGTCTCGGTCCTGTCTCGGTCCTGTCTCGGTCCTGTCGCTGTCCTGTCTCGGTCCTGTCGCTGTCCTGTCTCGGTCCTGTCTCTGTCCTGTCTCGGTCCTGTCTCTGTCCTGTCTCGGTCCTGTCTCTGTCCTGTCTCGGTCCTGTCTCTGTCCTGTCTCGGTCCTGTCTCTGTCCTGTCTCTGTCCTGTCGCTGTCCTGTCTCGGTCCTGTCTCGGTCCTGTCTCGGTCCTGTCTCGGTCCTGTCTCGGTCTTGTCGCTGTCCTGTCTCGGTCCTGTCTCGGTCCTGTCTCGGTCCTGTCTCTGTCCTGTCTCGGTCCTGTCTCTGTCCTGTCTCGGTCCTGTCTCGGTCCTGTCTCGGTCCTGTCTCTGTCCTGTCTCGGTCCTGTCTCTGTCCTGTCTCGGTCCTGTCTCGGTCCTGTCTCAGTCCTGTCTCTGTCCTGTCTCTGTCCTGTCTCTGTCCTGTCTCTGCTTAACAATGAGTGGGACTCTGGTGTATTGTTTTGTTCCTTTAAGTGGGTGAGTGGTGGGCCCTTAGTGAGGGAAAGAGATAGATGAGATGTGATGGGAGAAGAAAAGAAAGGACAGAGCGAGAGAACGAGAGTGAGAGGGGGCCCTTGGTCCTGGTCTGTTGGGCTGGAGGCTGGTAATGGTGGCACATCAGCCCCCAAACACAGCAGAGCGCTGGGCTGTCTGTCTGGGGGCTGAGGTGTCTCTGTCCCAGCAGCTTCCACTGGCACATTTATGACATGTCTTTGTGGAGAGAGAGGGGGGGGGGGACAGAGAGAGAAAGAGAGAGATGGGAGAAAGGAGGTCAGAAAGGGAAAGAGAGAGTGTGTACCTTTTGTAATATTTTAATATTTTGAACAATACAGCAGCCATGTTGGATTCCACATCCCACCAATATCACCTATTCTGTTCTATATCCGTAAATCTTGGCCATATCTCTCATTTATCCCTCCTTATATCTCCCCTCTCTGTGTCTCATCCTCCTGTTATTTTCTCTGTTCACTTGGACCCTCCATCTCCTCTCTCTCTCCCTCTCTGTCCTCCTTTCTCTCGCTCTCTATCTCCTTCTTATCCTCTGCGCCTCTCTCTCCCTCTCTGTCCTCCTTTCTCTCGCTGTCCCCCTCCCTGTCCTCTCTCCCAGGCTCTCTCAGGGGAGAAGGGTGTAAATTACGACCCCCTGTCTCTGGAGATATCCTGGGGCCCAGCTCAGAGCTCAGCAGACTCAACAAAGCAGCCAGGGCAGAGGAGAAGGCCAAATGCTCAGCAAGCACACACACACGCACGCACGCACGCACACACACACACACACACACACACACACACACGCACACACGCACGCACACACACACACACACACACACACACACACACACACACACACACACACACACACACACACACACACACACACACACACACACACACACACACACACACACACACACACACACAGGGAGATCCCAGAAAGAGCAGACCTGAACCTTGTTTAGAGACTGCTGTGAAAACAAACAGGAGGAACAGGCTGCTCTGTCTAGCCTGGAGCCTGGGAGCAAAGTTCTCTCTGTCTAGCCTGGAGCCTGGGAGCAAAGTTATCTCTGTCTAGCCTGGAGCCTGGGAGCAAAGTTATCTCTCGCTCTCTGCTCATGTTTGCCTGTGTGGGTAGATTGTGTTTAGTTTGTCTCTCTCTTTGATGTGTTTGTAGTGTGTGTGTGTGTGAGATAGAGAGTTTCTGTGTGAAGGTCCATAGGGGAACTCCCCCCCCCCACACTCTTCCCTTTGTGAATGGCTGTCCAGACAATCTTGTTTATTGCACTTGATTCTAGTGTCCATTCCTGAGATGGCTCAGATAACAGCTCAGATAACAGCCGAGGCTGAATTGCCTGTCATAAAACATCAGCATTGGAGCTCTGTGGTGCTGCTGCTAGTCTAGAGAGAATACAGTCTTTTTGTACAGTTGACTTTTTATAAAAACCTTTCATAAGAATAAATTGAGTTCTTTCTTCAAACATACAATGATGTAGTTGAATCTTGTGTGACAAAAGGCAAATTATTAAAAATATCATTTTTCATGTTTCAAGTTTTGTCATATATATTTCTGAGCTTTAAATTAGTCAAAGTGATAAAAACAATTCAATTGAAGTTATCTTGTGCTTTCCAGATGCTCAAATGCTTTTCTTTGACACTTGTAATTACTCATAACAAGTGACAGGCTATAGTGACTTGCTTTGATTGATGATGTTGTGTCTTGTATTTAACAGTGCTGTGTTCCTGTCAGACTGTGACAGATGAATTACTGCGTCTGGTTTAATTGACTTTTCCTGTTTTGTATCCACATCTGATCAACAATTCTTGGCGCTAACTGCAGAAGTCGACAAGCCAGGGCGTGAATAAAAGAGAAGGGGGGAGGCATAGGGAGTGAGGGATTTCTTTTTTTATTACATTGCTAATTATTTCACTAATTAGTTTGTGGTGTTTCTAGGGAGTGTCTGTATTGATATATGGAGGTGCAGGTGGTGTTTCTAGGGAGTGTCTGTATTGATAGATGCAGGTGGTGTTTCTAGGGAGTGTCTGTATTGATAGATGGAGGTGCTGGTGGTGTTTCTAGGGAGTGTCTGTATTGATAGATGGAGGTGCAGGTGGTGTTTCTAGGGAGTGTCTGTATTGATAGATGGAGGTGCAGGTGGTGTTTCTAGGGAGTGTCTGTATTGATAGATGGAGGTGCAGGTGGTGTTTCTAGGGAGTGTCTGTATTGATAGATGGAGGTGCAGGTGGTGTTTCTAGGGAGTGTCTGTATTGATAGATGGAGGTGCAGGTGGTGTTTCTAGGGAGTGTCTGTATTGATAGATGGAGGTGCTGGTGGTGTTTCTAGGGAGTGTCTGTATTGATAGATGGAGGTGCAGGTGGTGTTTCTAGGGAGTGTCTGTATTGATAGATGGAGGTGCTGGTGGTGTTTCTAGGGAGTGTCTGTATTGATAGATGGAGGTGCTGGTGGTGTTTCTAGGGAGTGTCTGTATTGATAGATGGAGGTGCAGCAGGATAAACTTTGTGGTACAGCAGTAGTCTGAAGATGATCCAACAGTCTGTCTGTCACAGTTTCATGTTGTTGCCAAGTTCAGCTCCTGATAAATCCCCCAGTCACAACAACACATTGGCCAAGCCAATACAATGTATATGGTGTGTACTTTACCTGGCACATCTGATACAGTATTATTCCACTGAGGACATGACTGAGAAAGATAAGAATTCCAAAGGGCCACAGGAGCAAGAACACACACACACACACACACACACACACACACACACACACACACACACACACACACACACACACACACACACACACACACACACACACACACACACACACACACACACACACACACACACACACACACACACACACACACACACACACACACACACACACACACACACACACACACACACACACGCACACACACAAGGAGCAGGAGGAGGAGAAGCCTCCTGCCTCCCAGCTAGTCCTACCTCAGTGACAGATGAGCCCAGTGACAGCAGGATGCAGCAACCTGCAATTGTACAATCCCCTGTGATCTGTCAATGTCCACATTGCATTTCATTTCACTCTCACAAAACACACAGACAGATCACACACAAGCAAGTTGGCACATGGGGACACACACACACAGAACGCATTCACGGAGACATACACAAACACACACCCTCCGATTAAGTCACTCTCAAAAGAATTTGAAGAATCATCACCTGGACACTCCTTCTCCTACCACCTAGATACCAAAAATACTTGTTGCAGGTGTCTTTTAGGGTTAGTCAGTTTGTGGTCATGCCATCCTGTCTCGGTTACACTGAATCTAATGGTTCTTGACTTGACTACAGTAACAATGTTACAAAGTAACAAAGTTCATGTAATAACTTGTAATAACTTGTCATAATGTAATAATTTGTCATAACGTAATCATTTGTCATAATGTAATAACTTCTCATAATGTAATAATTTGTCATAATGTAATAACTTGTTATAATGTAATAACTTGTCATAATGTAATAATTTGTCATAACGTAATCATTTGTCATAATGTAATAACTTGTCATAATGTAATAATTTGTCATAATGTAATAACTTGTCATAATGTAATAACTTGTCATAATGTAATAATTTGTCATAACGTAATCATTTGTCATAATGTTATAATTTGTCATAATGTTATAACTTGTCATAACGTAATAATTTGTCATAATGTAATAACTTGTCATAACGTAATAATTTGTCATAATGTAATACCTTGTCATAATGTAATAACTTGTCATAACGTGATCACTTTTTCAATTTTCCTTTATACTCCTTCAGTGGAGCCTTAGCAGTGCATCTTCATCTAACTCTGTTCTGGGTGGTTGATCTTTCATGGTGGAGACTGTCTCTGGTAGAGTTTGTTTCAATACGTTTCAGTCTTTATTGGATCTTCCACTGGAAATGCTTATAAGTCAGTGTTGTGGTAGTTCCCTGTTTTTCCCACAAGGTGTCGCCTCAGGGCTCACTCACCATGAGGAGAGAAAGCACTTGGCTTTATTTTATACATGGTGACAATGATGTCCTTTTAAAAAGAAAAGGATATTTACCTAGGCAAGAAAAAATTGTTATTGACAATGAGGGCCAGCCAAATGTGAACCGCCCTTTGGGAATCCCAATCACGGCCAGGTGTTATGCAGCCCGGATTCGAACCAGGTACTGCAGTGACGCCTCTTCCACTGAGATGCTGTACCTTAGACCGCTTCACCACTCGGGAGCCTTGTAACACAGGCCAAATGAAATGAGAGAAAATGAAGACAGGACATGAATGTTTTCGCTGGAGGCAGCATAGACCTAATGAACTCTAGTCCAGTACATTAGGAACCAAGCAGCATAGACCTAATGAACTCTACATTACATTTACATTTACATTTAAGTCATTTAGCAGACGCTCTTATCCAGAGCGACTTACAAATTGGTGCATTCACCTTATGACATCCAGTGGAACAGCCACTTTACAATAGTGCATCTAAATCTTTTAAGGGGGGGGTGAGAAGGATTACTTTATCCTATCCTAGGTATTCCTTAAAGAGGTGGGGTTTCAGGTGTCTCCGGAAGGTGGTGATTGACTCCGCTGTCCTGGCGTCGTGAGGGAGTTTGTTCCACCATTGGGGGGCCAGAGCAGCGAACAGTTTTGACTGGGCTGAGCGGGAACTGTACTTCCTCAGTGGTAGGGAGGCGAGCAGGCCAGAGGTGGATGAACACAGTGCCCTTGTTTGGGTGTAGGGCCTGATCAGAGCCTGGAGGTACTGAGGTGCCGTTCCCCTCACAGCTCCGTAGGCAAGCACCATGGTCTTGTAGCGGATGCGAGCTTCAACTGGAAGCCAGTGGAGAGAGCGGAGGAGCGGGGTGACGTGAGAGAACTTGGGAAGGTTGAACACCAGACGGGCTGCGGCGTTCTGGATGAGTTGTAGGGTTTAATGGCACAGGCAGGGAGCCCAGCCAACAGCGAGTTGCAGTAATCCAGACGGGAGATGACAAGTGCCTGGATTAGGACCTGCGCCGCTTCCTGTGTGAGACAGGGTCGTACTCTGCGAATGTTGTAGAGCATGAACCTACAGGAACGGGCCACCGCCTTGATGTTAGTTGAGAACGACAGGGTGTTGTCCAGGATCACGCCAAGGTTCTTAGCGCTCTGGGAGGAGGACACAATGGAGTTGTCAACCGTGATGGCGAGATCATGGAACGGGCAGTCCTTCCCTGGGAGGAAGAGCAGCTCCGTCTTGCCGAGGTTCAGCTTGAGGTGATGATCCGTCATCCACACTGATATGTCTGCCAGACATGCAGAGATGCGATTCGCCACCTGGTCATCAGAAGGGGGAAAGGAGAAGATTAATTGTGTGTCGTCTGCATAGCAATGATAGGAGAGACTATGTGAGGTTATGACAGAGCCAAGTGACTTGGTGTATAGCGAAAATAGGAGAGGGCCTAGAACAGAGCCCTGGGGGACACCAGTGGTGAGAGCGCGTGGTGAGGAGACAGATTCTCGCCACGCCACCTGGTAGGAGCGACCTGTCAGGTAGGACGCAATCCAAGCGTGGGCCGCGCCGGAGATGCCCAACTCGGAGAGGGTGGAGAGGAGGATCTGATGGTTCACAGTATCGAAGGCAGCCGATAGGTCTAGAAGGATGAGAGCAGAGGAGAGAGAGTTAGCTTTAGCAGTGCGGAGCGCCTCCGTGATACAGAGAAGAGCAGTCTCAGTTGAATGACTAGTCTTGAAACCTGACTGATTTGGATCAAGAAGGTCATTCTGAGAGAGATAGCGGGAGAGCTGGCCAAGGACGGCACGTTCAAGAGTTTTGGAGAGAAAAGAAAGAAGGGATACTGGTCTGTAGTTGTTGACATCGGAGGGATCGAGTGTAGGTTTTTTCAGAAGGGGTGCAACTCTCGCTCTCTTGAAGACGGAAGGGACGTAGCCAGTGGTCAGGGATGAGTTGATGAGCGAGGTGAGGTAAGGGAGAAGGTCTCCGGAAATGGTCTGGAGAAGAGAGTAGGGGATAGGGTCAAGCGGGCAGGTTGTTGGGCGGCCGGCCGTCACAAGACGCGAGATTTCATCTGGAGAGAGAGGGGAGAAAGAGGTCAGAGCACAGGGTAGGGCAGTGTGAGCAGAACCAGCAGTGTCGTTTGACTTAGCAAACGAGGATCGGATGTCGTCGACCTTCTTTTCAAAATGGTTGACGAAGTCATCTGCAGAGAGGGAGGAGGGGGGGAGGAGGATTCAGGAGGGAGGAGAATGTTGCAAAGAGCTTCCTAGGGTTAGAGGCAGATGCTTGGAATATAGAGTGGTAGAAAGTGGCTTTAGCAGCAGAGACAGAGGAGGAAAATGTAGAGAGGAGGGAGTGAAAGGATGCCAGGTCCGCAGGGAGGCGAGTTTTCCTCCATTTCCGCTCGGCTGCCCGGAGCCTTGTTCTGTGAGCTCGCAATGAGTCGACGAGCCACGGAGCGGGAGGGGAGGACCGAGCCGGCCTGGAGGATAGGGGACATAGAGAGTCAAAGGATGCAGAAAGGGAGGAGAGGAGGGTTGAGGAGGCAGAATCAGGAGATAGGTTGGAGAAGGTTTGAGCAGAGGGAAGAGATGATAGGATGGAAGAGGAGAGAGTAGCGGGGGAGAGAGAGCGAAGGTTGGGACGGCGCGATACCATCCGAGTAGGGGCAGTGTGGGAAGTGTTGGATGAGAGCGAGAGGGAAAAGGATACAAGGTAGTGGTCGGAGACTTGGAGGGGAGTTGCAATGAGGTTAGTGGAAGAACAGCATCTAGTAAAGATGAGGTCGAGCATATTGCCTGCCTTGTGAGTAGGGGGGGAAGGTGAGAGGGTGAGGTCAAAAGAGGAGAGGAGTGGAAAGAAGGAGGCAGAGAGGAATGAGTCAAAGATAGACGTGGGGAGGTTAAAGTCGCCCAGAACTGTGAGAGGTGAGCCGTCCTCAGGAAAGGAGCTTATCAAGGCATCAAGCTCATTGATGAACTCTCCGAGGGAACCTGGAGGGCGATAAATGATAAGGATGTAAAGCTTGAAAGGGCTGGTAACTGTGACAGCATGGAATTCAAAGGAGGCGATAGACAGATGGGTAAGGGGAGAAAGAGAGAATGACCACTTGGGAGAGATGAGGATCCCGGTGCCACCACCCCGCTGACCAGAAGCTCTCGGGGTGTGCGAGAACACGTGGGCGGACGAAGAGAGAGCAGTAGGAGTAGCAGTGTTGTCTGTGGTGATCCATGTTTCCGTCAGTGCCAAGAAGTCGAGGGACTGGAGGGAGGCATAGGCTGAGATGAACTCTGACTTCTTGGCCGCAGATCGGCAGTTCCAGAGGCTACCGGAGACCTGGAACTCCACGTGGGTCGTGCGTGCTGGGACCACCAGATTAGTGTGGCCGCGGCCACGCGGTGTGGAGCGTTTGTATGGTCTGTGCAGAGAGGAGAGAACAGGGATAGACAGACACATAGTTGACAGGCTACAGAAGAGGCTACGCTAATGCAAAGGAGATTGGAATGACAAGTGGACTACACATCTCGAATGTTCAGAAAGTTAAGCTTACGTAGCAAGAATCTTATTGACTAAAATTATTAAAATGATACAGTACTGCTGAAGTAGGCTAGCTGGCAGTGGCTGCGTTGTTGACTTTGTAGGCTAGCTGGCAGTGGCTGCGTTGTTGACACTACACTAATCAAGTTGTTCCGTTGAGTGTAATAGTTTCTACAGTGCTGCTATTCGGGGGCTAGCTGGCTAGCTAGCAGTGTTGATTACGTTACGTTGCGTTAAAAGAACGACAATA
Source organism: Oncorhynchus gorbuscha (assembly GCF_021184085.1). Taxonomy (NCBI): domain Eukaryota; kingdom Metazoa; phylum Chordata; class Actinopteri; order Salmoniformes; family Salmonidae; genus Oncorhynchus; species Oncorhynchus gorbuscha. Next base: position 93,012,631 of record NC_060175.1, read on the forward strand.
GAACTCTAGTCCAGTACATTAGGAACCAAGCAGCATAGACCTAATGAACTCTGGTACAGTACATTAGGAACCAAGCAGCAGAGACCTAATGAACTCTGGTCCAGTACATTAGGAACCAAGCAGCAGAGACCTAATGAACTCTGGTCCAGTACATTAGGAACCAAGCAGCAGAGACCTAATGAACTCTGGTCCAGTACATTAGGAACCAAGCAGCAGAGACCTAATGAACTCTGGTCCAGTACATTAGGAACCAAGCAGCAGAGACCTAATGAACTCTGGTCCAGTACATTAGGAACCAAGCAGCAGAGACCTAATGAACTCTGGTCCAGTACATTAGGAACCAAGCAGCAGAGACCTAATGAACTCTGGTCCAGTACATTAGGAACCAAGCAGCAGAGACCTAATGAACTCTGGTCCAGTACATTAAGAACCAAGCAGCAGAGCCCTTTTGAAATCTTGTCCAGTACATTAGGAACTAAGCAGCAGAGACCTAATGAACTCTGGTCCAGTACATTAGGAACTAAGCAGCAGAGACCTAATGAACTCTGGTCCAGTACATTAGGAACCAAGCAGCAGAGACCTAATGAACTCTGGTCCAGTACATTAGGAACCAAGCAGCAGAGACCTAATGAACTCTGGTCCAGTACATTAGGAACCAAGCAGCAGAGACCTAATGAACTCTGGTCCAGTACATTAAGAACCAAGCAGCAGAGCCCTTTTGAAATCTGGTCCAGTACATTAGGAACTAAGCAGCAGAGACCTAATGAACTCTGGTCCAGTACATTAGGAACCAAGCAGCAGAGACCTAATGAACTCTGGTCCAGTACATTAGGAACCAAGCAGCAGAGAATACCCCATCAACAAAACAACGTGTCACAAACAGACCAGCACCAAAATAATGGATTACAAAATATGAATGATGAAACTCCTCAGTAGAAATGCTGTGCAGTTCACGGACTGACAGGAAGTAGATACATTTATCTTCAGTAGAAACTACATTTTTTATGGTCAGACCCAGCACCTCCCCACCAACAAACAGCAAATAGCAGTAGGCCTTCGCTGTAGGCTAATGATGGGTAATCATTTGGATTTGATAGAGGCTAGTAGCCTAGATCCATCTGTCATGTTTAAAGAGAGAAAATAATCGCCCTATAGACACCTGCTCTGTCTGCCTTCTTACGCTGATCTGTCATGATGGCTGCATATTGTTGTGTGCAAATAGGGACAAGACAAATGGGATTGCATAGATCAATGAGCAGTGGTCACCCGTCATTCAGGGCAGAGCCCCACATTTCTTGCATGTTTTGCCTGTTTTGCATGTTATTTTGCCATTAACACGTGCAGTGGTCACCCGTCATTCAGGGCAGAGCCCCACATTTCTTGCCTGTTTTGCATGTTATTTTGCCATTAACACGTGCAGTGGTCACCCGTCATTCAGGGCAGAGCCCCACATTTCTTGCCTGTTTTGCATGTTATTTTGCCATTAACACGTGCAGTGGTCACCCGTCATTCAGGGCAGCTCCACCTGTTTTGGGCCCCACAGTTTTTGCCCAAAAGTTGGGGCTTGCCTCTTTTGCCTGTTATTTTGGCATTAATACGTGTCACATATCAGTTTACAAACAATGTAAAAAATATATAAATATCATTGAGTTAATAAAGCTGCATACAAACATGGACTTTTTTTGTTTTCTTGAGTAAGGCAGCTCCAAAATGCAGGTTATTCAGCTTCGCTCAGTGCTTTCTGTGGTGGGGAAAGCCAGAAGAACATACGGAGTGTTGCGCCGTGATTGGCTCAGTGTTCTGTCACTCATGGGGACGCTACGTCACAACCAAGTCTAATGGTAGACTTAAAAAATTCTAGCCCCATGGGTCCTGCAATAGAGTTACATTAGAAGTGCCCATCCAAAAAGGCTGAAGGTCATTGGTCACAGACAGATACAATGATGTGAAATCAAGTTATATGTACAGTAGCTTTGATTGGACTGATCATGTTAACATCATACTTGCAAAATCTTAGCTAGCAGTCATCATCATGAATCGAGTCGACAATCTACTGGCAAGTCCTTTCTAAGCACTCCCTGTATAGTTCCATTCTTGTGTATTTCATTCCTCGTGTTAATATTTAACTTATATTTTTCATTGTTGGGAAGACGTCCTAAGCAAGCCGCTGTATTCTGCACATTGACCCCTTACAGTGTTGTGACTGACTGACTACAAAACAGCCAATTTGAGCCAGCTGAAAATGTCCTACATTGAGAAACATAAGTGTTTGCAATCTTTAGCTTTAGCATAAGCTTCGTTGGGTTTAGTAGATATATTATAAAACAATCTCCTGTCTTCACTTGCCTTGTGAGGAGAAATAATGATTGTTAGGCCCGGCAATAAAAGCATAGAGGTGCAAAAAATAATTAATTGTTTCAATCAATCAACAGGTCAATTTCATATCAGCCTCAGCCCAAGCTCATGTGCATGTTATCCCCTTTCTGCTCTGACGGTCCGGGCCCAAGGAATGCTGGGAGGATTTATGCCTTCCATATGTGCTGCACACACACACACACACACACACACACACACACACACACACACACACACACACACACACACACACACACACACACACACACACACACACACACACACACACACACACACACACACACACACACACACACACACACACACAACCACGCAAATGCAAATATACTGCTTATACACATGAACGCAGCAGTCAATCTCACACACACACACACACACACACACACACACACACACACACACACACACACACACACACACACACACACACACACACACACACACACACACACACACACACACACACACACACACACACACACACACACACACACACACACACACACACACACCAACCACGCAAATGCAAATATACTGCTTATACACATGAACGCAGCAGTCAATCTCACACACACACACACACACACACACACACACACACACACACACACACACACACACACACACACACACACACACACACACACACACACACACACACACACACACACACACACACACACACACACACACACACACACACACACACACACACACAGCAGCAGGAGAGGAAGATAAAGGAGGGATCATGTGAGGAGGGCGGATGAACATAGAGGAGATTCTCTATATGCTAAACATGCCACCGACATACACAACTATACATAGACCCTACACTAAGTATGTACACAAACGTTCAAAAGTTTGGGGTCACTTAGAAATGTCCTTGTTTTTTAAAGAAAAGCACATTTTTGGTCCATTATAATAACATCAAATACAGTGCCTTGTGAAAGTATTCGGCCCCCTTGAACTTTGCGACCTTTTGCCACATTTCAGGCTTCAAACATAAAGATATAAAACTGTATTTTTTGTGAAGAATCAACAAGTGGGACACAATCATGAAGTGGAACGACATTTATTGGATATTTCAAACTTTTTTAACAAATCAAAAACGGAAAAATTGGGCCTGCAAAATTATTCAGCCCCCTTAAGTTAATACTTTGTAGTGCCACATTTTGCTGCGATTACAGCTGTAAGTCGCTTGGGGTATGTCTCTATCAGTTTTGCACATCGAGAGACTGAATTCTTTTCCCATTCCTCCTTGCAAAACAGCTCGAGCTCAGTGAGGTTGGATGGAGAGCATTTGTGAACAGCAGTTTTCAGTTCTTTCCACAGATTCTCGTTTGGATTCAGGTCTGGACTTTGACTTGGCCATTCTAACACCTGGATATGTTTATTTTTGAACCATTCTATTGTAGATTTTGCTTTATGTTTTGGATCATTGTCTTGTTGGAAGACAAATCTCCGTCCCAGTCTCAGGTCTTTTGCAGACTCCATCAGGTTTTCTTCCAGAATGGTCCTGTATTTGGCTCCATCCATCTTCCCATCAATTTTAACCATCTTCCCTGTCCCTGCTGAAGAAAAGCAGGCCCAAACCATGATGCTGCCACCACCATGTTTGACAGTGGGGATGGTGTGTTCAGGGTGATGAGCTGTGTTGCTTTTACGCCAAACATAACGTTTTGCATTGTTGCCAAAAAGTTCAATTTTGATTTCATCTGACCAGAGCACCTTCTTCCACATGTTTGGTGTGTCTCCCAGGTGGCTTGTGGCAAACTTTAAACAACACTTTTTATGGATATCTTTAAGAAATGGATTTCTTCTTGCCACTCTTCCATAAAGGCCAGATTTGTGCAATATACAACTGATTGTTGTCCTATGGACAGAGTCTCCCACCTCAGCTGTAGATCTCTGCAGTTCATCCAGAGTGATCATGGGCCTCTTGGCTGCATCTCTGATCAGTCTCCTCCTTGTATGAGCTGAAAGTTTAGAGGGAAGGCCAGGTCTTGGTAGATTTGCAGTGGTCTGATACTCCTTCCATTTCAATATTATCGCTTGCACAGTGCTCCTTGGGATGTTTAAAGCTTGGGAAATCTTTTTGTATCCAAATCCGGCTTTAAACTTCTTCACAACAGTATCTCGGACCTGCCTGGTGTGTTCCTTGTTCTTCATGATGCTCTCTGCGCTTTTAACGGACCTCTGTGACTATCACAGTGCAGGTGCATTTATACGGAGACTTGATTACACACAGGTGGATTGTATTTATCATCATTAGTCATTTAGGTCAACGTTGGATCATTCAGAGATCCTCACTGAACTTCTGGAGAGAGTTTGCTGCACTGAAAGTAAAGGGGCTGAATAATTTTGCACACCCAATTTTTCAGTTTTTGATTTGTTAAAAAAGTTTGAAATATCCAATAAATGTCGTTCCACTTCACGATTGTGTCCCACTTGTTGTTGATTATTCACAAAAAAATACAGTTTTATATCTTTATGTTTGAAGCCTGAAATGTGGCAAAAGGTCGCAAAGTTCAAGGGGGCCGAATACTTTCGCAAGGCACTGTAGATCAGAAATACAGTGTAGACATTGTTAATGTTGTAAATGTCGATTGTAGCTGGAAATTGCAGATTTTTCATGGAATATCTACACAGGTGTACAGAGGCCCATTATCAGCAACCATCACACCTGTGTTCCAATGGCACGTTGTGTTAGTTAATCCAAGTTTATCATTTTTTTTCACACCTTTTTCTCCCCAATTTCCTGGTATCCAATTGTTTAGTAGCTACTATCTTGTCTCATCGCTACAACTCCCGTACGGGCTCGGGAGAGATGAAGGTTGAAAGTCATGCGTCCTCCGATACACAACCCAACCAAGCCACACTGTTTCTTAACACAGCGGGCATCCAACCCGGAAGCCAGACGCACCAATGTGTCGGAGGAAACACCGTGCACCTGGCAAGTATATCCCTACCGGCCAAACCCTCCCTAACCGGGACTACACTAGGCCAATTGTGCGTCGCCCCACGAACCTCCAGGTCGTGATTGATTAACTAACACAACGTGCCATTGGAACACAGGAGTGATGGTTGCCGATAATGGGCCTCTGTACACCTATGTAGATATTCCATAAAAAATCATTTGTTTCCAAACTACAATAGTCATTTACAACATTAACCATGTCTACACTGTATTTCTGATTAATTTGATGTTATTTTAATGGACAAAAAGGACCGATGTAGTCACATCGGTAGACCCATACATACACACACATTTTCAATCCATGCAGAGCCTGCAGCAGTGTGTGTTGTTTGCATGTTGTTTCTGTGCTGGGGCTTGTGGGCCTGTCAGCGAGGCTGATCAATGAGCTCTTACTGCTTCCCCAGGATTATCATCTGAGTTCACCAGGAGGGGAAGGCTATTATTCACACAGCACAGCAGAGAGATACAGAGGAGAGAGAGATACAGAGGAGAGAGAGAGATACAGAGGAGATAGAGAGATACAGAGATACAGAGGAGAGAGAGATAGATACAGAGGAGATAGAGAGATACAGAGGAGAGAGAGAGAGATACAGAGGAGATAGAGAGATACAGAGAGAGAGAGATACAGAAGAGAGAGAGATACAGAGGAGATAGAGAGATACAGAGGAGAGAGAGATACAGAGGAGATAGAGAGATACAGAGGAGATAGAGAGATACAGAGAGATACAGAGGAGATAGAGAGATAAAGAGGAGAGAGAGATACAGAGGAGAGAGAGAGAGATACAGAGGAGATAGAGAGATACAGAGAGAGAGAGAGATACAGAGGAGAGAGAGATACAGAGGAGATAGAGAGATACAGAGGAGAGAGAGATACAGAGGAGATAGAGAGATACAGAGAGAGATACAGAGAGATACAGAGGAGATAGAGAGATACAGAGGAGATAGAGAGATACAGAGGAGAGAGAGATACAGAGGAGATAGAGAGATACAGAGGAGATAGAGAGATACAGAGAGAGATACAGAGAGATACAGAGGAGATAGAGAGATAAAGAGGAGAGAGAGATACAGAGGAGAGAGAGAGAGATACAGAGGAGATAGAGAGATACAGAGAGAGAGAGAGAGATACAGAGGAGAGAGAGATACAGAGGAGATAGAGAGATACAGAGGAGAGAGAGAGATACAGAGGAGATAGAGAGATACAGAGAGAGAGAGATATAGAGGAGATAGAGAGATACAGAGGAGATAGAGAGATACAGAGAGAAATACAGAGAGATACAGAGAGAGAGAGATATAGAGGAGATAGAGAGATACAGAGGAGATAGAGAGATACAGAGAGAGAGATACAGAGGAGATAGAGAGATACAGAGAGAGAGAGAGATACAGAGGAGATAGAGAGATACAGAGGAGATAGAGAGATACAGAGATAGAGAGAGAGTGAGAGAGATACAGAAGAGAGAGAGATACAGAGGAGATATAGAGATACAGAGGAGAGAGAGATACAGAGGAGAGAGAGAGATACAGAGGAGATAGAGAGATAGAGAGATACAGAGGAGATAGAGAGATACAGAGAGAGAGAGAGATACAGAGGAGATAGAGAGATACAGAGGAGATAGAGAGATACAGAGAGAGAGGGAGATACAGAGGAGATAGAGAGATACAGAGAGAGAGAGATACAGAGGAGATAGAGAGATACAGAGAGAGATACAGAGGAGATAGAGAGATACAGAGAGAGACATACAGAGGAGATAGAGAGATACAGAGAGAGAGATACAGAGGAGATAGAGAGATACAGAGAGAGAGATACAGAGAGAGAGATACAGAGGAGATAGAGAGATACAGAGGAGATAGAGAGATACAGAGAGAGACATACAGAGGAGATAGAGAGATACAGAGGAGAGAGAAAATGGTGAGAGAGAGGGAAGGTGAGAGAGGATGAACGGGAAAGAGGGAGTATGAGAGAAAGAGGAGAGAGAGGAGTAAAGGAGAACAATAGAGGGAAAGAGAGATGCCTTGCATGCGAGGGTCGTCAGGTACAGATGCACGGGTGGACAGATAGACAGATAGGGAGGGGGAGGGGGAGGGGGAGGAGGAGGAGGGAGAGAAGAGATAGACAGATAGGAGGGGAGGAGGAGGAGGGGAGAAGAGATAGACAGATAGGAGATGGAGGAGGGGGAGAAGAGATAGACAGATAGGAGGGGGGGAGAGGAGGAGGAGGGGAGAAGAGATAGACAGATAGGAGGGATAGGAGGGGGAGGAGGTGGAGAAGAGAAACAGATAGGAGATGGAGGAGGGGGAGAAGAGATAGACAGATAGGAGGGGGATAGAGGAGGTGGAGAAGAGATAGACAGATAGGAGATGGAGGAGGGGGAGAAGAGATAGACAGATAGGAGGGGAGGGGGAAGAGGAGGAGGGGGAGAAGAGATAGACAGATAGGAGGGGAGGGGGAGGAGGAGGAGAGGGGGAGAGAGAGATAGACAGATAGCAAGGGGAGGGGGAGAGAAGAGATAGACAGATAGGAGATAGGGAGGAGGAGGAGGGGAGAAGAGATAGACAGATAGGAGATGGAGGAGGGGGAGAAGAGATAGACAGATAGGAGGGGGAGGAGGACAGGGAGGAGGAGGACAGGGGGGGGGGGGAGAAGAGATAGACAGATAGGAGGGGGAGGGGGGGAGGAGGAGGAGGGGGAGAAGAGATAGACAGATAGGAGGGGGAGGGGGAGGGAGAAGAGAGGAGGGGGAGAAGAGATAGACAGATAGGAGAAGGAGGAGGGGGAGAAGAGATAGACAGATAGGAGGGGGAGAAGAGATAGACAGATAGGAGATGGAGGAGGAGGAGAAGAGATAGACAGATAGGAGGGGGAGAAGAGATAGACAGATAGGAGATGGAGGAGGGGGAGAAGAGATAGACAGATAGGAGGGGGAGAAGAGATAGACAGATAGGAGATGGAGGAGGGGGAGAAGAGATAGACAGATAGGAGGGGGAGAAGAGATAGACAGATAGGAGGGGAGGGGAGATAGAGGGGGAGGGGAGAAGAAGAGATAGACAGATAGGAGGGGGAGAAGAGATAGACAGATAGGAGATGGAGGAGGGGAGGAGGGGGAGAAGAGATAGACAGATAGGAGGGGAGAAGAGATAGACAGATAGGAGGGGGAGAAAGAGATAGACAGATAGGAGATGGAGGAGGAGGAGAAGAGATAGACAGATAGGAGGGGGAGATAGAGATAGACAGATAGGAGGGGGGAGAAGAGATAGACAGATAGGAGGGGGAGAAGAGATAGACAGATAGGAGAGGGAGGAGGAGGGGAGAAGAGATAGACAGATAGGAGGGGGAGAAGAGATAGACAGATAGGAGGGGAGAAGAGAGGGGAGAAGAGATAGACAGATAGGAGGGGGAGAAGAGAGATAGACAGATAGGAGGGGGAGGAGGAGGAGGGGAGAAGAGATAGACAGATAGGGGGAGGGGGAGAAGAGATAGACAGATAGGAGGGGGAGGAGGACAGATAGGAGGGGAGGAGGGGGAGAAGAGATAGACAGATAGGAGGGGGAGAAGAGATAGACAGATAGGAGGGGGAGAAGAGATAGACAGATAGGAGGGGGAGGAGGAGGATAGACATAGACAGATAGGAGGGGGAGGAGGACAGAGAGAAGAGATAGACAGATAGGAGGGGGAGATAGACAGATAGGAGGAGGGGGAGAAGAGATAGACAGATAGGAGGGGGAGGAGGGGGGGAGAAGAGATAGACAGATAGACAGAGGAGGAGGGGGAGAAGAGATAGACAGATAGGAGGGGAGGGGAGGAGAGGAGGGGAGAAGAGATAGACAGATAGGAGGGGGAAGAGATAGACAGATAGGAGATGGAGATAGACAGATAGGAGGGGGAGGAGGGGGGGAGGAAGAGGGGGAGAAGAGATAGACAGATAGGAGGGGGAGAAGAGATAGAGAGATAGGAGGGGGAGGAGGAGGGGGGGGAAGAGATAGACAGATAGGAGGGGGAGAAGAGATAGACAGATAGGAGGGAGAAGAGATAGACAGATAGGAGGGGAGGAGAGAAGAGATAGACAGATAGGAGGAAGAGATAGACAGAAGAGATAGACAGAGAGGAGGGGAGAAAGAGATAGACAGATAGGAGGGGAGGAGGAAGAGATAGAGATAGAGAGAGAGATAGACAGATAGGAGGGGGAGAAGAGATAGACAGATAGGAGGGGAGGGGAGGAGATAGACAGATAGGAGGGGAGGGATAGGAGGAGGAGAGGAGAAGAGATAGACAGAAGAGATAGGATAGGAGGGGGAGGAGATAGGGGGAGAAGAGATAGACAGATAGGAAGGGGGAGGGGGAGGGGGAGAAGAGATAGACAGATAGGAGGGGGAGGGGGGAGGAGGAGGACAGGGAGAGAAGAGATAGACAGATAGGAGGGGAGGAGGAGGAGGGGAGAAGAGATAGACAGATAGGAGGGGGAGGAGGAGGGAGAAGAGATAGACAGATAGGAGGAAGGGGAGGAGGGGGAGGGAGAAGAGATAGACAGATAGGAGGGGAGGAGGAGGAGGGGGAGAAGAGATAGACAGATAGGAGGGGGAGGAGGGGAGAAGAGATAGACAGATAGGAGGGGGGGGGAGGAGGGGAGAAGAGATAGACAGATAGGAGGGGGAGGAGGGGAGAAGAGATAGACAGATAGGAGGGGGAGGAGGAGGAGAAGAGATAGACAGATAGGACAGGGAGGAGGGGAGAAGAGATAGACAGATAGGAGGGGGAGAAGAGATAGACAGATAGGAGGGGGAGAAGAGATAGACAGATAGGAGGGGGGAGGAGGAGGACAGATAGGAGAAGAGAGAAGAGATAGACAGATAGGAGGGGGAGGAAGAGATAGAGATAGGAGGAGGAGGGGGGAGAAGAGATAGACAGATAGGAGGGGGGAGGAGGGGGAGGAGGAGGAGGGGAAGAGAAGAGATAGACAGATAGGAAGGGGAGGAGGAGGAGAAGGGGAGAAGAGATAGACAGATAGGAGGGGGAGGAGGGGGGGAGAAGAGATAGACAGATAGGAGGGGAGGAGGGGAGAAGAGATAGACAGATAGGAGGGGGAGGAGGGGAGAAGAGATAGACAGATAGGAGGGGAGGGGAAGAGGAGGGGAGAAGAGATAGACAGATAGGAGGGGGAGGAGGAGGGGAGAAGAGATAGACAGATAGGAGGGAGAGGAGGGGGAGAAGAGATAGACAGATAGGAGGGGGAGGAGAAGAGATAGACAGGGAGAGGGAAGGAGGGGAGAAGAGAGATAGACAGATAGGAGGGAGGGGAGAAGAGATAGACCGATAGGAGGGGGAGGAGGGGAGAAGAGATAGACAGATAGGAGGGGAGGAGGGGAGAATAGATAGACAGATAGGAGGGGGAGGAGGGGGAGAAGAGATAGACAGATAGGAGGGGGAGAAGAGATAGACAGAGAGGAGGGGAGAAGAGATAGACAGATAGGAAGGGGAGGAGGAGGAGGGGAGAAGAGATAGACAGATAGGAGGGGGAGAAGAGATAGACAGATAGGAGGGGAGGGGGAGGAGGAGGAGGGGGAGAAGAGATAGACAGATAGGAGGGGGAGGAGGGGGAGAAGAGATAGACAGATAGGAGGGGGAGGGGGAGGAGGAGGAGGGGGGAGAAGAGATAGACAGATAGGAGGGGGGAGGGGGAGGAGGTGGAGAAGAGATAGACAGATAGGAGGGGGAGAAGAGATAGACAGATAGGAGGGGGAGGAGGGGGAGGGGGAAGAGATAGACAGATAGGAGGGGGAGGGGGAGGAGGAGGAGGGGGAGAAGAGATAGACAGATAGGAGGGGGAGGGGGAGGAGGGGGAGAAGAGATAGACAGATAGGAGGGGGAGGGGAGGAGGAGGAGGGGGAGAAGAGATAGACAGATAGGAGGGGGAGGAGGGGGAGAAGAGATAGACAGATAGGAGGGGAGAAGAGATAGACAGATAGGAGGGAGGAGAAGAGATAGAGAAGAGATAGACAGATAGGAGGGGGAGGAGGAGGAGGGGGAGAAGAGATAGACAGATAGGAGGGGGAGGGGGAGGAGGGGAGAAGAGATAGACAGATAGGAGGGGGAGAAGAGATAGACAGATAGGAGGGGAGGGGGAGGAGGAGGAGGGGGAGAAGAGATAGACAGATAGGAGATAGGGGGGGAGGAGGGGGAGAAGAGATAGACAGATAGGAGGGGGAGGGGGAGGAGGAGGAGGGGGAGAAGAGATAGACAGATAGGAGGGGGAGGGGGAGGAGGTGGAGAAGAGATAGACAGATAGGAGGGGGAGAAGAGATAGACAGATAGGAGGGGGAGGAGGGGGAGAAGAGATAGACAGATAGGAGGGGGAGGGGGAGGAGGAGGAGGGGGAGAAGAGATAGACAGATAGGAGGGGGAGGGGGAGGAGGGGATAGAGAAGAGATAGACAGATAGGAGGGGGAGGGGGAGGAGGAGGAGGATAGGAGGGGGAGAAGAGATAGACAGATAGGAGGGGGAGGAGGGGGAGAAGAGATAGA